>NW_009191924.1:105033-118577 GCF_000690835.1 Fulmarus glacialis
AATTACAGGTGTTCAGTTCCTCCCAGACGTGCAAAACGCAGATCCTGGAAAGCAGCTCATCCCGACAAGGCTCCAGCTGCCTCCCTTCATGCCGGACGAGAGCAGATCATATGCTACATTTCACTTCTGGCCAGGACTTACCTCCATTTACTACTTTTTTGCTCAAAATTAATGCTTTTGGGCTGCAGAAGCAGTTCCCAAGATGGATTTTTCCACCGAGAAAGGAGCCGCAAGAGAAGGACCACTTCATATGGTCAAAGCGTGGGGCTTGGTAGATTTATTTTAAATTAAATAAGTTATTCCATGTGTCCTGGACACAAGCTCACTATAAACTAATTTGAAATCCAGGGAGAAAACCCCCGACAGTCAATTTTTCAGTCCTTCTAGCTGAAATACCGTACCAGTAGTTCACCACCTGGCAAATAAACCTGCCAGCTCAAAACTTTATTAATCATTTTCTGTACCCTGCTTGAACTTTTCCAAACTGAACTCCGGAGTGCTCTAATTCTCCATCCACTGGTACCAAAAGAAACAAATAAAGAGCACAAAAGGAGAGCGAGGAAGGCTACGTCATCCTCCTCTGCCTCCTCCATTGCAGGAACATGAACTTCAGAGACTGCGAGTCGGGGAGGTACCTGCCATTTGCCCCACAGCATCCCTAGTTGTAGCCCACTCTCTGTGAGTCTGAAACAGCCAGACCAATACCTTCCTTGATGGGATGGATTTTTAATTTTTCACCTGCACAGGGCATTTTTTTACAGCATTTTCTCTAATTATCATTCCAGAGTAATAATTAACAATTTTTCTCATTATCTACATTCTCCGACACCTCCAAAGACCTTGCTTGATTATGTGCCTGCATTCCTTCTTCTAAATGTTAATGTTTTAGTCTTCAAGGAAAAAAAACAAAAAAAAAAAACAAAAAGGAAAGAGATGACAAAAACTCCACAGAAAAAAGGAACAGATGTTCCTGAGATCATAGCAAAACAAGCCACATACTTAGCAGGAACAAACTGTGATGTATAACATAGTTATTTTTCTAACTTTTCTAAAATTACCAATTTGGCTCATTTCTTATGTGTAAAAAGAGGCATAAGGCCTTCCCTTCTGTCAAAGTATTGTCTCGAGTAATTTAGAAGCTCCCTGTTTCGGTGCATTGAGACTTCCAGCGCACAGACAGATTTAAGACATCTTTAAATTCGTGCAAGACTCACCAGAATGTGTTTCTTAATACCACTGTACTAGAGAAGTATTTATAGGAGAACTCCGGCTAAAACCCAAAAGCTCTGAATCAATGACTATCCCAAAAGAAATGCCATCGTAAGTCTGCTTCGCACATACAGCTGACGGTTTGGGGTGCAAGAAGGGGCACGGCGCTTGAACCACAAACCTGTGCGTTCGGTGGGGTACAGCTCACAGGCACAAACGCAGAACAGGGACAATGTTACTAATTCGGGAGTGGGAATCTCTCTACCCTACCGCACAGCTGCAGAAGATACCGCTGATAAAATCAGCCTGTTGCATCTTATCAGGCTGTTGCTTGCATCATTCCAGCCTTGTTCAGTAACGCATCCCAAATTTGAACGTGCAGTCATTGCCATGATATATACAGGCTGAATAATTTTACATTTGTGCACCTATTCTGCATATAACGCTGTTACAGTGGTAAGTGTAAGAACTATCTCAGAAAGGAGAAAGTCGTCTTTAAAGTCTGTCAAAGACTCCTCCAGTGTCAACCTAAGCAGACATTATAAATATATATATATGCACCCAGATTTCACTACTTTCTTAAATGGGGTGAAGGTACTATTATAACACATCCTTGTGATGCTCCCAGCAGTCGCATGGCATTGCTGCCTGGAATAGAGAACGAGGCATCTTTCCTCAATTCCTTCTGTCCAGATCTTCCGTGTAGTTATTTTCTCTTGACATATTGTTAAGTATGCTTAATTTTCAGTACTTAATGGCAAGATGCATCTAAGTAGGGAACACACTGTAGGTTACCTTGGGCCAGCAGGGACTAACATGGATGTTGTGATGAATACAGCATCTAAGTTCAAGCGAACGATGAGAAATTCAGATTGTCTTCTAAATTGGACTACCAGACCCTGGCTTCCCTTCAGACGAGGGAAAAATGTGTTTGTATCACTTATTTCATTGGCCATTAATGCTATTCCTAGAGGACACCTCATTTAGATGTGCTTTCTCCTACTTCTTCCAGTTCAGCTCTCATACAGTTATAAAGACTATCACATCAGTGTAGTTTCCTGTAATAGCTTTTTCCCGTGTTTTAATGACTATAACAACCAGAGGGTTTGGAAAGATAGAGCTTTTATTTCAAAAACAAATCTGAAAGAACAGAGGAACTGCTAAATTGGGTCAGAGATCCACGTAGCCCAGCGCCCTGGTCTTCATGGCGGGGAGCAGCTGGCAGTTTAGGAAAAATACCAAAAGACGGAGCGTAGAGCGATCCCTCCTAGTGTGCTTTTCCTGCAATCAGCTGTTCAGAGGTTTCCTTTAACCTGCCTCCAGATCACCGCGATCAGCAACCACTAAGAGCTGCACAACTAAGATGTATCTCATTTCTCTCCAAATCCTTTTATACTGTCAACCTCCGCAGCATCCTGTGGCAACGAGTTCCACACTCAAAACTCTGCATTTTGCGGGGAATAACTTTTTTTTTTTGAAAGCTGCTGCTTGCTAGCGTCACTGGGACAAGTTTGCAAACGCTCATGGGGGAGAGCCATCGGTCGCAGGGCGCCAGGAGGAAAGGTCGGGTCCTTCGGCTTTTGAACCAAGCTGCAAATTCGGAACCAGCTGGGCGGTTTCGTCCCTGCAAGAAGAGCAGCGATGCTGAGTTGGGAGAGAACCAGACACCCACCCTTTAATTTCTAACATGGTTTTGATTTGGAAGCAGATATGAGATAGGAGCCTATGGGAATTTTGTCATTATTGCCAAATTAAGCTTTCCTGGGGCAGATCTGGAAACGTCCAGGACTGTCCGGACTTCTTGTCTCTTCTCCCAAGTAACAAGCGATAGGACGAGAGGAAATGGCCTCAAGTTGCGCCAGGGGAGGTTTAGATTGGACATTAGGAAAAACTTCTTCACTGAAAGAGTGGTCAGGCCTTGGAACAGGCTGCCCAGGGAAGTGGTGGAGTAACCATCCCTGGAAGTATTTAAAAGACGTGTAGACGAGGCGCTTAGGGACATGGTTTGGTGGGCATGGTGGTGTTGGGTTGACGGTTGGACTTGATGATCTTAGAGATCTTTTCCAACCTTAATGATTCTATGATTCTATGACTTGCAGAGGGTGCCTTGTTTGGGCTTTAGTGGAGACTTTCCATGCTGGGTCATTTCCTCCACCACGCAGGTTTTGCCAGCCAGGGAAGGGAGTGGAGCAGGTACCAGCAGCAGCTACAGGCCAAGGTTTTCAAGTTCAACCGGCGGGCGTTTGGCAGTTTAGTGGCCTATTTTATGTGCTTTAAATGTGTCTGGTTTTCAGAAGAAGCTGAGCGCTCAGTCTTCTGAAAGCCATCTATGGCATTTCCTCTGACAGCCAAGAATTAGCGTCTATTTTAAAAAGCAAACTAAATGTAAACAACCAAACTTGCCTTTTTTTCATGAGAGAAAAGACTCGATAGGGAAAAGGCTCAGTAAAAGACTGTGACAATCATGTGGCAGGAGAAATAGCACTTCACTGAGAAGCGCGTATTTTGTTGGTATAATCCTTTCCCCTAGAAGAGGCATTCCTATATTGATTTTCTGAACATTTATCTCTTCTGTGCTTTAGTCTGACAAATACCTGTGTGAGCAAATTTCACTCTGTAAATGGTTACTCCGCTGTTCGGGGTAGAGGACTTACTATTTTATAATGTGACAGATTGCCTAAATAAGACAGTCTCCAGAATGGACCATCCACCAACTCATAAACCTATACGATATAAAATCCTACATAAACCTATATAAAAAACAACTGAACAAGTGCCCATGGTTTGCCTGCATGTACAAAGTGCCTGCACAATCATTCTTTTTCGAATAATATGTATCATGTTTGTCAATTTAACAAACACATTAAGCATTAAATGAGCAACATTTCTTTACATCAGATAAAAAATCTGTGCATTTATACTTCAAATATCTATGGAGCTGTAGCCACATAGGTCAATATAGGAGGATGGGAATTCTTTATGTCTTCTTGCTTGTGATTGTTTTACCTGTAATAAAATTCAACCAAGCCCCAGCCTTGCGTTAACCCGTTCAGTCGGAAATCTGCAATGCACTCATGGAAAACGCCGCTTCCAGTCAGGCCGTTATACACCACGGGGCAAGCCTGCTTATCCAGCGTTGCAGAAACATCAAAGTACTTGCCACCTTTGATAAGAATAAAAAGGGAAGAATGTCTCCAACCTTCAGTAGTATTTTATCTCAAAAAATCCCAAGATCTATTATTTTTGCATATGGTTTCTTCTTGTGCTTTTCTAAAGAGCAATAGTTTTCCCGTCTGCTTTGTAAATTAAGTACAATCTTTGATCAAGCCGTATTTCCAGAGCAGCTGAATCCACCTCATAACATACGTTTTGACACCCCAAAAATGAAAATCACATCATTTATCTGGATTGGCATAAGCAACAGTCACCACAAATAGAAACTGTCACTCTCCCTCTGATACAGCTGCCTGTGGCCCTGATCCTGCCGTGGACACACACCGTTCCACCGATGACACATACATACGAGTACACATACGACTTAAGCACAGAAGTAAATTCCTCAGGCTGTAAGATGATGCATTTAGCTTTCAAATTTGCTCCAAGGATCACATGGAATTTCACTGAATAGTCTTTCCTCCACTAAATTAACTGCCAAAAGGCTGAAAGCAGACATAGGCAGGCTACATTTAGCTTACCGGCAGTAAAACTGACTCCGTATTCATCCTCGATAACACCATCATCAGCCATCCCAGCCAGCGAGGCATTGGACCACTCAATGCCAGCCTTCCTCCCATCGGGGAGAAAGACATAACCTACAGTGAGGCTGAAGGGGAAAGAAATGGAGCAGAATTAAAGTTCAACTACAACTCAGGTGGACCAGCACATTGGCCTTCCAGGGCAACTCATCGCTGAGCATGGCCTTCAGCCCTGGAAAGCAGCAGGATTATATTGTGGGATATTGCGGGGGAAGCCATGCATGCAGGAAAGATGAGGTTTGCAGGATGGATTGTGGTGGGCAGGTGGGACAGGCAGGTCACTTGGTCCACTTGGTCAGAGGGCCATGCATGCTGGTCTTTAAGCTTCTGGAGCGCGCCAGTCAGCAAAGCAGGGCTCCCTGCGTGACGCCCCACTGCAGACAGACACACCTTCTTAAACAGCTGGAAGCGCTCAATCTATACCTCTAAATCATCTCGACAGTAAGACAGGCAGCTGCATCAGCCAAACAGTAATTGAATGGGAAGGAAGTAACTGAAGGTAAAAGCTGTCCCTGTGACTCATTGCAAATGGAAAATTGGGGGGAGGGAGTGGAAAGCAAGAGGGTATGGATGGAAATCGGGCTATACAGGTTCAAAGCAATAATGTGCATATAGGCGTCCTGCAGGGCAGCTTCTGCCACCTTTAAGACATATGTTTTTAGCAGCATAAACTTCCTTGGTTACTTACTTAGTTGTGGTAGCTGGCATATTAATAACTGTTAAATGTGCCGCAGTCCCATCCTGTAAGAGAGCAATAAAGAAAAATTTGTGTGGACTCATTTGCGTGGATCATAGACTGACTCGACCAAGAAGACACTGGATACAGCTCAGGTTATGCAGTGTGCTATGAATTTATACTTTTAAGTCTTCTCAATATATCTTCCATGAAAATCTGGCTGCAAATCAGAGTCCAAGAATATAAACCAGACACATTAAGGGCAAATTAAGGACATTAAGGACAACAGAAAACCCACAGCAAGTGGACATAAGAGGAGGAGGGAAACAATACATGGAGAGGTGTCACCTAGCCATGTTCAAAACTGTTGGGCAACGTACGAAAGTTGGCCCTGCCTTGACCAGACATCTCCTCTAACCTATATTATTCTATGCCTGAGAGCAGCATACAGGAAAAATAAAAAGGAACTGGAATCTCATGGTTTTATTCATTTCTCTTCCATCCTTGAGTCTGAATCCCTTCATGCTCCACTTGGGCTGCTCTGAGGCAAATATAAGCCTACGCTGTGGTGTTACATACCTACAGACACTCAGGGTATGAGGACTGCAAACTTCAATCAGTGACAAACTTTAGCTCCTTCTTAACACATAGTCAGGTGGCTTTTAACTAGGGGAGGAAGAGCCACAGTTATTTTGAGTCCTGAATAACTATGAAGAAAAGGAAGAGGTTACTACCTGACTATACACGTTACAGTGCAAAAGCACAGTCTTACAAAAAGGAACACAGGCATACGTTAAACCACAGCAGCTACTGGATCTGCACATATGTGGGATTTTCCAAGGTGTGTTTCTGTGCTGGCCAACATATATCTGGGAAAAGAATTTTTATTCTGAGTTCAGTCTTAACTCCCGTAATGCTGCCTATAACAGAGAGTTGAGATTTCTTTACGCCTGTGTTGGCAAAGGAAATGCCTTTTCAGGAGCATCTGTTGGGGTTGCATGCCGGCTTGTAAGGCCAGCATTT
This sequence comes from Fulmarus glacialis, assembly GCF_000690835.1. Lineage (NCBI taxonomy): Eukaryota > Metazoa > Chordata > Aves > Procellariiformes > Procellariidae > Fulmarus > Fulmarus glacialis. The sequence goes on from NW_009191924.1 coordinate 111,697, forward strand.
CCCCCGGCTGTGTGCTCCCCGCAGGCAGAGCGCAGACACTCCTCTGGAACAGCCACAAGGGCACAGCGGAGATTAGAGCTCAGCACAGGCAGAAATATTTGCCGACTGCTGTCATGAAGGCTTAGGATGCCTTCAAACACCTCAGGCTCTCAATTAGTGTGAATCAGCACTGCATCAACTCCATCGAGCGCCGGGTATCTGCGGCAGCCGAGAATCTGTCCTGTAAAGCTGCCTATTTTTTTGTTAAAAAAGCCAAAACAAACAGTTTCAAGTTACCAAAACAACTTTTGGTTCAACCAGTGTAGCAAAATCTCAGTTTTTACACACATGGCTCTGCTTTTGAGAGCTGTTTCCAACACCGATATGTTCTAATGATGGCACCAGTTAGCATTTCTGATTGCATACCGTGGATGCTCCCAATGGCTTATTTCTGGATATTTAAATATGAGGTATTCAGAACACCTCCCTTTTCATGGTTAACTAGCATACTGGCATGTTAACACCTACCTCAAAGCGTGCCAAAATCATGACATACCGGTAAATCTCAGACCAGTTCCTGATACCTGCAAAAAAGAACAAAATCACCCAACCTAAAATTAACCGTTGCTGGAAAACATGAAATAATGGTACCTGACTTGACATTAACTTTAAGTAAAGAAATTCTCCAGTAATTGATAACAGGCTAAACATGTCCCCAAAACAATAACGGAATTGTTCCTCTTCCCCCATCAGTTCAAGGCCTAATGGCAGAGTAATATGTCAAGTCATAGGGGAGCAGAGTAATAGGTCAAGTCAGACTGACAACAGGTCTACATACTGGCCAAATCCAGGAAAATGTCACAAAACATTTTAACAGCTCCGAATGTGTCAATGCCTTTGCTGCAGCTCACGAGACATGAATGGACCAAATTCTCTCCATCATGAACCTCTGCACCCCTTTGGCCCAGCTGCGACCTCATACCCCATCTCCCCCTTAAATAGGAATATTGCTGCCTTGAGGAGCGTCAACTTTTAATGAGGTGAAGAGAGGAAGGTGGGATTTGTGGTTCAGGGAGACTTCATGCCTACTTGGGTCTAGGTCCTCTGGTACCTATCCTTTGGGGGATAAAAGGACAAAAGGAGCTCTTTGCTCAGGTAGGCTCCCAGCACTTGGAAAAGCAAATTGTTTGGTCCTCAGCCCCTCTGCCACAGTCGCTCAGCCTTAGGGGCTGTAAGAGCAAGAAGGAGTGATCCCAGGACTGGGGGTGTCTTTAGGAACAAGCTGTCATGTTTCTTCTTCATTTAGAAACTATAACTGCAAGGCCTCAATTCAGAGCGTTACGACATGTGAAGTTTAGCCATAAAAATGGTATTTCCTCTGGAATGTCTTAACTTCATGCCCAGTCGTGAAATTGGTTATTTTTAAAGATAATCTTTAGTCCCACTGTCCTGCCAGTACCATCTATAGTGAAGGCAGCAAAGTGAATGAATTGTTTCTGGTGCTGTTACCGTAAGAGTGGCTCCGAACGCCTTTGAGGGAAAGTTCCGTTTTCTCATTATTTTCTATTTCAATTTCTCCAACGGACTGGCCCCACTGCTCATGTCGGAAATGTTGTTCCCTTTGTCTGGGAGAAAGAAAAGAGTGAATCGACACAAACAAAATCAAGATGGCAAAATGAAGGCGGCCCCAATGCCAGTCTGATAGACTTATATCCCAAAATGAAGGAGAGATTTCAGAGCATCTGGATCATGGCTATGCCAGATTTTGCACATTAGCAACCAGATATTGCTACATAATGTCTATGAGACACCTGAGAATGAAACAGCAGCAAATTCCCCCCCCGACATCTATAAAAATGCCCTTTGCTTGAAAAACAAATGCTGTACTACCAAACAGTTGCTGCTTAGAAGTCAGCAGATATCACCAAAGACAACACACTATTGATACACATATTTTCTGCTTGTATTAAACAACACACTGTTGATACTCATGTTTTGTTCCTGTATTTTCAGCTCTCCAAAGCTTGTATAGTAATTAAAACACCCACTTTAGCCCTCCTTTCACACGGTTATATTTGATCTTTTGCTTAGATCTGCACCATTGGTTTTGGAAGAGGTCTAAATCAGGTTGTCAGCAATGAAAGAAAGACAGAATAAGAAATATTCCTAATGCTCAAGGTTTCACAGACCAAAACCATGGGCAGGTCCCTCCACCCACATATCAGGAAGACCCTGTCCGTGTGCAGGATCCTCCTTAGAGGTTGCCAGGTCTGGTGGTAATGAAACCAGGAGACTGCTGATGGGAGCCATGTCCTTTGTTAGCTCACTTCAAATTAAACCCACCTTCTAAAATCACCTAAAACAACACATGACAGACCCTGAAGAGATCCGTGGAAAAATTACTATTAACCCCAGAAGAAATTAATCTCGCCTCTCACTTTTTGACCCTCTGGAAGAACTCGATGGTCCACGGTTCCTGGGCAAAAGCACGTGCAAATGTTCTGGGGTGACTGTCGATACTAAAGTTAAAGACTTCTGTGAAGTTCTCCCAACTAGGAAAAGAGGGGAAAAAAAAAAAGACATTATTAGCTTTCAGGTGACACTAGCCCAAGTTGTACACTTGCTACTCTGGCAATGGCAATCTTTGTATTTTAGCATTATTGGCTAATTCTGATTCTCGTAATTTTTAAAATGTTACCACTTTTCAAGAAAGCAAACAAAAGGAAACCGTGAAGAGCAACAACGGCCTGCAAGAGTCAACAGATTGCCTAGGAGGGAAGCTGGCAGGGCAGAGCCGCAAGCGAGAGCACGCTGCTTTCTCTCATGTACTCTCTTCAGAGGTACACATGCAGCATTACTCCAGAAATGCTGTGCTACTTTGACAGCAAATCATTTTTTATCAGACAAACAGACTCCATAAACAGAAAGAGAAAGCAGAGGCAAGGGCTTCGCAGAATCATAGAATCATAGAATCATTAAGGTTGGAAAAGACCTCTAAGATCATCGAGTCCAAACATCAGCTCAACACCACCATGCCCACTAAACCATGTCCCACGTGCTACTTTGTGCCCGTGGCCCTTTGAAAACAGTAACCAAATCTCTAACCATGGACTCGCTATACATCCCAAAGCAAAAGCCAAACGCTCTTACTGGAAAGAGAATTTAACTGGTACAAGTTCGCCCTCCTCTTCACTCCACTGCTGTCGGTAGGGTCCTTTTCTGTAAGGCAAAGCACTACAATTTTGTATCACTCCTAAACAAACAGCAAAATGTTTCTCACATGTTTGGAAGTGGATGCAATAGGAGACACTGCAGAAGAATGACGCTATTGAGTGCTAAGGTAGAATAGTAATGCTATATTACAACCCTACACCAGGCGCAGATATTACTTGCTGTATTTTCATTCCGTAAAAATCAATGCGTGCAATTGCTACCAAATAGCTTTTGGTTCAAGTCGGTTAAATATATTTCCAGATAGTGTTCAAAAAGCCTTGGTCTTAAGTGTAGATAAATAAAACTGCAGAGTGCTGCAATACCTGAGTAATCCATCGAAGCTTATTTTCCAGCGTGTTTGGGGCTCTAAGTATTCAATAGTGAGCCCTCCTCCACTCCAAATCTCTTCAGATTCATCACTCACCATCATGTTTGGATGTTGTGGGTGCTAAAAAGACATTTAAGGAAAACATTTGCTTAATTCAATTGTGGGGATGCAATGCGGGTGAATTCCTGTTCTGATGGTCCTCCGCAGGAAGAACATTTGGTTGAATGGGCTTTTCAGTTCTACCTGCTTCTGGCAATCAGATTATTAGAGAAGGAAAATTGCATCTAAAACACCTGAGTTATAAGATAATACATTATTGTTTCAGGTAATACAACTGAATTACTTGTGTGAAGGGAGGTCACTACAAGAGCTCAGCTCCTTCCGCTAGTGACTGTCAAATTTACAGCCAAGCTGATGCAGGGCTTTGGGAATAAATTTATTTTTAGACTGAATTTGATGAACCTCTAAAATGATTTAAATTTCTAGTGCATGCAAGCTCCCAAAACTCTTCAGCTGCTCTTTGAAAAATATCTCTTGTTTCCTAAAGCTGCCACCTTTCTAAAAGAGAGCTTATGCCTCTTGCTGAAGGATCTAAGAAGGTCCTGAACTTGGCCGGCAGTTCTAAATGACAAAGCCACAAAGTAGTATTGTTATATTAAATATTACTAGAAAACCAAATAATGCACATCAATCTTCTCTGTTTTGGTTTTCCGCAAACAGGACGCCTCCTGCTTTTTCCGCTACTTAGCAAAACAAATTTGTGAACATAGTTAGTTGAGTGCAAAGAGATTTATGGCAGATCTTCCCTCCTTCTTTATTACATACTCAACAAAAAGAAAAAACACTTAAAAAAGAAAATCCACAGGCAAAATATATGATTAATACTGTCTTCCTTTTAGCAAGAATGAAGCAGATGCACATACAACTCTCTAAAAGCTTTCCTTTCTCTTTGAAAAGAGGCAATTCCACAACGGTTTTAAAGCATTCTCTCATTAAAAAAGGGGGAAAAAACAACCATAACCATACAAGGTAACTTATTAACCACATGCTGCACATTATCAGAAAGACCGAATGCTCAAATTCTTCCTGGGAGACCTACCAAGTCATTTTTTAGAAAAAATGCTATGTTTTCTGCACATTATGAGAAAAAGGGAATGAGTGTCAGATACCTACTCAAAAAATTAGGCATAACCAATAATCTGGCCAGTTCTACCACTGTCTTTAGTCACAGCACCAATGTCTTACTGTTAGGATATTAATGTAGTGAAGATGCAGAGAACATTAATTTTTTGCTTGGGATCCTAACACAGGTTCAAGATAGGAGTTAAGCACTGCTCTTGAATGTCATCCCACGTCCACCACTTACTTCAAACTCTCCTATTCCATCCACCCTCAGGAAGAGCCACATCTCACAGATCCCATTAGGACGTTTGGCAAGACGAGCAATCACAAAGGTCTTGTTGGTCTCTGCAAAGCCGGTGAAGTAAACCGAATCAAGCGCCTAGGGAAAGGGAAATGGGTTTCAGCTCCAGCTGGAGGCAGGAAAGGAGGGGGAGAAGGTGAGTAATTCTTTGTTTTCCGTAGGTTTCTTCTCAGGAATGAAATTTTACTTTCGCTTTTTATATTTAATAGCAGGCATCCCAGCAAACAGCCAGAGAGGGAGCAGATGAGAAGCAGTTTTAGAGAGGGAACATAATTATTGCATGATAGCCACGGACAAGGTAAAATATTATGCTGAATTAAGATGATTATTTTGCAATGAGAAGTTCCCTTGACCAAAATCCTTATGAAATGTGTCCTCAAAAAGTGCCTGCAAGGAAGAAATTGAGCCACAAATGTGCTGTTTCTCCATCTAGCTCCAACTTGTATGTAGGACAACTTATACTTAGGGGAAACATAGAACTAAAAAGGAAAAAGGAAGAGGAAGAGGAAAAAAGAAAGTCATGGAAAACCCAGCACTTCACTAACGTGATTAGCAGCTGGGCTGGTGCAGGACCAGTTAACATCTCAAATCTCAAAATCTGTTAGGCACAGAAGTCCACAACTTCAAATTCAGATGTGTATTTTCACGTATTCGTGCAGAACTCACTCAAAGTGAAGTTTTAAAAGCTGGAACGTGGAAGTTAACATTTATGCGTGCAATTTTAGGCATGGATGAAGTTCTGCTTCTGAAAAATTATTCATTGTAAAATGCAAAAAAATACTAAAATCAGATGATTATTGCCCTTGTGCATACAGATAAGGGGGGATTTTGAGGGAACAGAGCCTGGAAATACACACAGAGTGAGTCTATTGGATGTCAATGCAAAAACTCAGAGACATCATTTCTGGAAGTATTTTCCAGATCTGTTTTTGACCTCTCTTGTAAGTGTTGCTCCAGTGCTGCTGCTTGAGGGAGCAGAGAGGAAATCACAGACCCCTTGGCCTATCTCAAACCACCCTGGATGTCAGTTTGATTTGGAAGATAGTGTCACTCCTGCCCTGTCAAATTTGGTGGAGATTGGCAAAACACTTCAACATGCTCCAAGCAGCAGCTTAATTAGTAGAAAGGAAAAGCTAGACAAAACAGCTTCTTTTTTTAAAGGCTAAGCAGAAGCCTCAATGCATTTGTTAAATAATATGACTTAAGGATTCCCAGAAGGCCCCAGGAAATGTTAGCAAGAAGTTGATTTTTCACAGAAATTACTTAGGATCCAAAATCTCAGCTGGCATCTGCAAGCCGAATCTTGATAAGGCACAGAAAACCGAGGGAAATCCTGTCTCACCAGCCTTTCCACTTCTCGTTCTCACTACTCCACTTCTCAGATAATAGAGCAAAGCCCACCCAAATCCCCCCATTAGGCACAGGGAGTATTTTGACAGGGTGGTACATGAACACAGGCAAGGTACAGGTTGTAGACAGAGGGTTTATTATTTATTAAGCAGACAAGCACACCTGGAAAACTAGATTCAATTCACCAAGTGTGCTAAAATAAAAGGCTTCTGTGTCCCACAGTGTATCTGCTTTTTCCCATCAACATCAACTGGTCTGATAAGAGGTAACCCCTCTTCCTGCAAGGGACAGCCAAGGTGACATCCCCAACCTGCCCTCCCTGGGATGTGTTGAAGTGGGGGGAAAAGGATATGGGTCCCGAGGCTTCAGGGGTTGGGTGGTGGGGGGTGCCAAGCACCCGGATGCAGAGGATGGGGGTACCTGAGGGATGCAGGTCCCAGGGGGGATGCAAGGGGGTGCGGGGGATGCAGAGGGGTGCAGGTCGTTGAGGGATGTGGGTTCTGCAGATAGCGGTGGTGTGGGTCCAGGGGGGTACGGGTCCAAGGGGAATGGGTGTTGTGGGGGAACGTGGGTCTCAGGGGATGGGGG
>NW_009191925.1:0-13136 GCF_000690835.1 Fulmarus glacialis
CAGCCACTCTTCCCCAAGCCTGTAGAGTTATACATACCAGATAACATGGAAATAAAAAAAATGTTTACATCACCCCCTCTAAACATTCTCTGTTTATCAAAGCTCATCTTTGTCACACTGAGGGCAGTCTTTCCTTAAAAGTACCAGGTTTTTTTCCTTCAACTAAAAAGGGAATTTAGGAAGTTTACCTCAGCTGCAAAGATCTTCATTACAGATCTATATAAATTAGATGTGTACGGTGTGGAACCACCCTTACTGACCAAATTAACATTCCCTTTAAGTAATTATTAGCTTCACTATCACCAGTCCCTGAAGACATTTACATGATGCAGTGTCAGCAGTGAAATTGTCAGTTACAACTGATATTTTCTAGATTCTGAACGTGTTCTGTCTTTTTAGTCATAAGATACTAGGAAGTGGGTGATTAGGGATAAGTGTGTGGTTGGATCTTTCAGATACACCTTTGCAGCTTCTTGTTTGCTAAGGCCCCAGATTTTCTTGAGTAGAATATGTGTTCTTCGATTTCAGGATATACTTGTCTTCTAATAAACTTGACCAACTACTTTTGATCCTCCTGACACTTTTCACCTCCACAATCTCACATAAAGCCAGGTTTCATTGTAAAATAATGTATTTCTGTTGCTTGTGCTGATAATTTCACTTGCTTTGATAGTTTTTCCATGTCCCTAATTTCATGTGTTGTATTGTATGCTTATCCTCTGTTCAGTTTGTGATTGTATAATCGTCTTTCAGGTGACAGAACATGTACTGTGTACTATATTTGAGATGCAGCTCTTTCATGTGTTTCTACAGTAAAAATTAGTCAAAAAGGAGAAGCAGAGACAATAGTCTAGTTTAGATTTTCATTAAAAATGTTCATAGATTTTTTTAGAAATAATTGCTTGTTTATTTTTGTTATTTCAAGATTATACATATTATTTTTTCAGTGGGTTTTTATCAACAATAAAAACAGTCAGTATTTTTAGGGCATTCTGCAATCATTCACAGCCATCTCTTGCAACTGAATGCCTGTGTGTATCAGGAAACTAGAGAGCACTGTGACTGGAGCGCTTAGAAGACTGAAAAATCAGGTCAGTTCAAACTGTTAAAACAACACGTTACTAGATTGACATTAATTAACAACACACATTGACAATAATTAATTATTACACATTGTTAATCATTATCACTGCATACCGAAAGCAATCCTCCCTTAACAATCATATCCTACACCAGCTGTGAATATCTGGAGCTGATGCCGTGTAGTCAGCAGTAATGGCTGCGGTCTGTGATGTTCTTGTTCACTGAGCTCAATGTGTGCTCCTCGTGAGGTCCTCTCCCTGATTCCACCTCCCCATCCCCTAATTAAGGGTTTGGTCTTTTTATAAGAAGGGTGAGTCTTTAGGCAGCCTGCAGCTCTTGGCCTCCACCCTGGGGCTACATGGTGTGTGATGCCTGAAGGAGTGTCATCTTCCTGGGCTGCAACAGGTGCCTCACCCTTTTGTGTGGTTTTCCCCGTCCCTTTCCCTCTCCCACCCCCCTTACTTGGCTGCTTCTAATTTTCTTAAAACAAAAACAGTCTTCATCCAGTTCTTGAGTGTGCATGCAAAACCTTAGGAGGTCTTTAGTCCAATCTCCTTCTCAAAGAAAGGTCAGCTCTGAGTTCACACCAGGTTGCTCAGAACTGTGTCCAGGCACGTCTTGAAAACCTCTAAAGATTGATACAGCACAACCTCCTTGGGCAATCTGCACCACTGCTTAACTGAGAGGAAAAACTCTTGACTAGCATGGAGTTGTTTAGGTTACCAGGGCCTCCGCTTTCAGCCTCTGCTCATATTTTCATGATCATGCATAAACTTCACATCGTAACAAGGGCTACTTGCTACCAAGCTCGCACAGCCAGTTCCCATAACAAATGGGTAACAAAAGACCACGGCTGGGGCCTTGCACAGTCAGCATAAGGCACAGCCTGTAGCCTGTCACTGGCAATGGCAGTAGTATTTTTTGAGCCACTGGATACAGAAAAGCTTGTCCAGTTATGCAATGTCAAGTATGCTAAAGTTTAGGTTTAAAATAAGCTGAACGTAGCTAAAATCCACTTAGTCTGCTTCATCTTTCATGGGTGAAACAGGCCTCTATCTTTGGCTACATAAATTTATTTATTATTATTCAGAACCATTTTGCATCATTGCTAAATTTTGTCATCTATGTACTTCATTTTCAAAATAAATTGAAAATATGTGGCACAGTACAGAGCCCTATGGGATGAAGTCACTGGTGGCATCCTACTGCAAATAATGTTACAATACTTACTTACCTGCAGCCTCATATTAAATTAGTTTCTTCAGACTTCATAAAGCGTTTTTCCTATAAGTCTAAGCATATTGTAGGAACCTGATGACAGTTATATGTATGCTTATCAACTACTTCAAAGAACTCAAGTTTGTTATGCTTCAAACAGCTATCTTTGAAAGCGTTGTTAATGTTATTTCCTGTTACATGTTTCTCCACATATCTAATGATTTTACTCCTTTACTAATATTGTTTCTACTGATTTTGGAGGACTTTTTTCCCTGAAGAATTTCTTTAGTTTCTTGTTTGTCCGTGTTGGCTCTTATGGTCATTTTTAGTTTTTTAGATAGTATGTGTTAGCTCTGAGACTCCAATACAGTTTTCTTAAACAAACTGATATCCACATGCTATGATTTCCCTTGGCCCTTAATCCTTTTCAATGAGCCTTCTCATTTTTAAGTGCTTATTTGGAAATTAAATGTTACTCTGTACACAGAACTACACTTGTTATACTTGTTTCTTTTTTCCCTTTGATGGTCACATTTCTCACATAGTAAGGTTAAATGATTATACACTACACCTAGGTATGCTCACAGCATTATGAAATATTTATATACTGTTGATATAACAAGGTAAGTTCTGATTAGATATTAGGAACTTTATTCACCCTGGGGATACTTAAGCACTGGCACAAGCTGCCCAAAGAGATTGTGTAGTCTCCGCCATAGGAAATATTCAAAACTGACTAGATGCAGCCCTGAGCAACCTGCATTAACTGGATATGCTTTTTGCATGGCCTTGGAAATAGTTGACCCTTATGGGTCCCTTCCAATTCTAAATAATTTAGCAGTTTTATGGTCAACAGCTGCCCGAAAAACTTACTTACTTCACTGCTTTCCTTTACCTTTGCCATAAATTGCCTTGACTATCTCTCACCACAAAGTTTCCCTCCTCTTCAGTGCTAGCTGTTGTTGCACTATTAGAAATAGAAAAGCATCTGTAATGTATCAGATGCCCAGCAAAGTAACATAGAAAGTCAATAGTTTATTTCTGTAGCTGGAGTTTACTCCAATTTCCAGATTTCAGTTTTCCAGAAACATCCTCTTTTTCTGTTCTCTAAGAGGAGCAATTTCTCATTGCATAGCATAGTCAGTCATTATTTTAAAAACATAGAACTGTACCAAAAAACCCCACCTTGCTCTATTATTATGTACTATTATAAACTTCAGTGGGAGTTTGGGTTGCATGTGAAATGTAAGATCAGACCTTTTGTGTCGTATTTGATGATATTGTTAATATGCACCTCTGTAGTTTAATGGTGTGCACTCACATTGTAACAGCAAACAAAAAGCAACTTAATGTTATTTTAAGAGAAAATTGCTTTCTTTACAGTGTGGAAGGATTAGGTGGTGGAGCTCGTACTGCACAGATGCAAATTGTAGTTTGTTGAAGTAAAGTACTTTTCTTTCTTACCATGGTACTTATCTTTGTTTGTCAAATAATATTGTAAGTCGATTTAACAGACTAAAAAAGATCTAAAATATAAGCCAAATATAACAAAGGTAGTATTGTTAAAACACTTTTTACTATGCAGATTTGTGTGTGTGCAGCAAAGCTGTCCTCATTGTAAATCCTTAATTCAAGATGTCACCAAGTATGCTGTTCTAAGATTACCAAACAATATGCTCTAGTTTAACAGAATAAAAATCAACACAAGATTGTCAATATCACAGCAGAGTTTTTCAAGCCTTACATTCTGTGTCAATAATACACAAACTAAGGAATTTGATGGTGAAGAAACAACACTAGTCATCCCAAACCATGCAATTACGAGAAACAAATCTCTTGTTGGTTAGATCTATTAGATAGCTTCAGCTATTTTTACCTAGCTTTTTTTCCACATATTTATTTGCACTTTTCTCCGTTAGAACTCATCAAGAAGTTAAATTATATGGGAAAGGCTGAATCATGTTCATTGGGCTAAAAGAGATTTTCCAGCTACGCATTTGTTTAAGATTGATGTTTTTCTTTGCATTAAGTGTTGCATTTCTTTGAAAAAACACTAAGCAAATTTTTTCCCATTAAAAATGTTTGCTACTAACTTGGGGTTTGAGAGTTTGATTTTTTTTTTCTTTCTGAGACAGCTGATTTTTTTTTTTTTTTTTAAGAATGTCTGTGTTTTCAAATTTAGCTCTACTTAAAATGTTAGATAGAATACTTACTGAAGTCTCTGTCCTAAGTCTAGACCTGAAGATTTTTCCCTAGCAAGGAAACCTTGAGAACCCTGCTCATTTCTGATTACTCAGAAACAGATCACAGTGAAGAGAAAGAAGGGGAGAAAAGCTGTGCAATCAAACACTGGAATTTGGGAGCAGAGACACTGCTCTGTGTTCCACCAGTTACATGGGGAAAAATTAATCCTACCTAATTTTGTAAGGCAATATTGAATCATGAACAGTCTATGGAAATAAATTAAAACATTTAGAATGCAAGTTTTCTTAACAAACAAACACCTACTTCCAGACAAGCTGAACTGAGCCTAGAAGTGAATATAAAGGAAACCGAAGTTGATTAGCTCAAGTATAGATATGAACATTATAGCCATCTACATTCAGATACATTTCATCATGGTAATGATTATCTTCCTAAATACTCAGCTGCCAGCTGCCCACCCAGCTCCCTCTCATTATCTCTCCTCCACAGGACAGAGGGGAGAAAACACAATGAAAAAGACCTTTTAAGATTAAAATAGACCCTTATATCTCATCTATAGGTTGGATTTTTAGTTACTATTTTCAGTGCTATGTTTCTCCTTGGTCTTCACCCCTCCCCTTCACTAAGTATCTCACTCTAGATCTGCATAGTTCCTTTTCTGATTTATTACATTTTTATCTTTCTTTCAGATTTTTTTTTTATAACCAGTGTTAGAAGAAGATAAAAAGTAAAGCTGCTAACTGCACCAGACGTATATGCTTGTTTGTGTCTATTAATAAAAGAAACTGAGATCCTGAGTTTCTTTCATCTCTTATCATGAAGTTGGTTACTAATTACACTGAAATATATCACAAGAAATCAAGTGGGTTCTTTTTCAGAAAAAAGGAGAGGCAGTTACAATTTTTTTTTATCTCTGATACTGAGCCTTTAATTGTCTTTGATCTGTGAGACTATATTGCTACCCATCTGAATATTGTGATTCAGAAAACACAGAGGTTAATGTCAGTAATGAAGTTCCAGGTGATCTAAAGAATCTCTCTCTTTCTCCCAACTACATTTTTTGCTTTTTTTTTTTCAAGAAGAATTTTTGTTCTGAACTTTCAGATTCTTTTGTACTGTTCAATTTTATTCTCTTAAGGAACAACAGATATGTGACAAAGCATGAATATCAATTTAATGTTTCTGATTACAGAATAACACATCCAGAACAGCATTTCAGTGGGAGATCAGGTAAAATTCAGTCTATTTAGGTAATGTCTTCTTTTTGGTGAAAAAACAAATCAACCTTTCCACCACATCCAATTATCCTTTTGTTTCCTGAAATAGACAATGTTATGTGGATTAAGGCTTGTAAAAGAAATTCAGGGATGAAGGTCTTACATAAACTATAATCAGAGTGAGTTATTGTGTATCATTTCATGTCAGTATATAATAGTTTATATCACTTCTAGACTAACTTTGATGAGTTTTCTGAACTTTTTTTTTTTAATTCAGGTTGCATTAAAAAGTACAATTTGTCTTACCATTGTGTTGCAGATTGAAAATCTAAATGAGCATGGTTTATTAGTATTAACATAGCATTTTAGTATAACGATAATGATCAGCTGCTAATCTGATGTGCTACATTTTCTAGCTGTTCACTTAGTAAAGGAAAAAAAAAAAGTTTTCTCCCTGAATAACAGTTTTCTTAACAGCTACATTTTTTTCAGTTATAAATCCATTTGCCCCTTCTTTCTTTAAAAATAAATGGCTGAAAATAAAAATGCAAATTGGACAGAAAACTACATAAATCTGGGGTAGAGTATACAACAGGGTATTTGCTTTTTCTATGTAGTAATAAAGCAATAGAAGAGAAAGAGATTTCATAAAACAAACTTTTAGTTCAGAACACTGTTTTAGGTTTGCTGGGAATTCTATCGGTGTCTCTAACCCTTTATGTGACTAACAGGCTTCAGACTGTGCATTTATGCCATCGGAATACTCTAAGCTACTAAAGCTCTGCTATTCCTCATGCCAACAATTTCCTCTTTTTAGCTAAGCTGGGCATCTCAAAGAATACTTCACCACCAAATAATTGAAGACTTACACAGTATAGTAGGTGTCAACTTTATCCAAACTTACTGAAAGACATGCTCAAATTAGCTGATATTTTACCTAACATACAGAAAGTACTGAGTTCAATATTAAGATGCTATTCACACAGGAAGAGGAAGATCTGGTCTCTAAGTGTATTTCTGAGGACATTAAAAACTCAACTTCTATCTCCAAGCAGTGCAGAGACAAGAGGAAATTACTGAAAGACATGCTGGAAAAGATGATCTGAAAATATTTAGTGGGAAAGAATGATGTCAGAAATTAAAATCCCAAAGAAAAACCTGAACTGAAACAAACAAACAAGGCTTTTTTGTACAACATATATAGACAGTTGAAGAATATACAGATCTTTAGTTTTGTATAGGAACACAGTATCAAGAATTTAAAATTGAGGCACGTGAAGCATTGTATTGGGTTTCAGTGGCAAGGTTTTTAGCGTAAACTAAAAAAAAAAGAAAATCAAAACCAATCATGTTATTGTCTTACATGTGGGAACCAGGAATCAGAGAAGTATTTTATTTATAATATCTGTATATATTTCCCTTCAGCATTTGTTCTGATTTGGTTCTGTTCAAGAACATCTGTCTCAGATCCATTTCAATAAAATAAAATAATGCCTCTGGTTTGTGTTCTGGTTCAGTTCCTGTTAAGAACCACAGAGCAAGCTTGGTTTTGTATAGTTCTTAATATACCCCAAACAGATTACTACTCAAACAAAAGACAATTTATAGCAGATGAATACAAAAAGACAGTGAAGCAATAAGGGATGTTCATAATGAAAAATAACTCTAAAATATTTTGATATGTTAAGTCTGACAGTGACCAAAATCAGATACCACAGCAGATGGGAAAGAAGTCTTGCAGTAAGTGCAGTGAATTCAACTATACCCATTAATAACAGATGACTAGGATCAATACTTGGTCATGAAACCAAGAACTGTGGTCTGGCTTGCATCCAGGCTGTTTAGTACTAGTCGCATCAGGATAAAAACAGTACATCCATGTTTTGTAGCATTTGGGTCCCCTGCAATGCCTCTGCAAGCCTGCTACATATGTTTTTATTCACAATAAGTGTGATACAATGAGAGGGCTGTGCTGCACACCACCAAAGTGTATGTTTTCACCTGATTTTGGGATGCAGAGATTCAGTCTGGGGTTGTAGCAAGGGGGGCAGAGGGAGCAAAACTTCGCGCAGTCTCATGGTTTTACTGTCCTTTATAAGTGGTCCTTTGAGAGAACTGTCTCTAGAATGAAAACAGAATATTGTCTTGGGAGGACCTAAACTCACTGGGAGCGGGCTAGCTGTTGAGCTGGGTGGACAATGGAGAGTCCAAACTCTTAGCTTGTTTCCTGGTGTTCTTTTTTTTTAGCAGCATAGATGTACTCATGGTTTTTATTTATTTACATCCTCATGAAATGCGGTGGGTTGACCCGGGCCAGCTGCCAGACCCTCACCCAGCTACTCTCTCACTCCTCCTCCTCAACAGGCAGATCACTTACCAATTACAGTCATGGGCAAAACAGACTCGACTGTTTTGGGGAAAATGAACTTAATTTACAGCCAGTTAAAATAAAGTTGGATGGTGAGAAACAAAGGCAAAAACTAAAACTGCTTCCCTCCGTCCCCCTTCTTCCCCGGCTCAACTTCATTCCTTCATTCCCAACCCCTCTACCTCCTTTCCCTATCCCTGAGCAGTGCAGGAGGGGATGGGGTATCAGGGTTGCGGTCAGTCCATAACAACTCCTCTCTGCCACTCCTTCGCACTTTTCCCTTACTCCAGTGCAGGTCCTTTGCATGGGCTGCAGTCCTTCAGGATAAACTTGCTCCAGAGTGGGCTTCTCACCATGAGCCATAGTTCCTGCCAGAAGAACCTGTTCCAGCACAGGTTTTCCATGGGCTGTATCTTCTTTCAGGGAATATGTACCTGCTCTGGTGTGGTCTTCTCCACAGATTGCAGGGAAATACTTCTTCCACCATGGTCTCTCCCGCAGGCTGCAGGGGAATCTCTGCTCTGCTGCCTGGAGCTCCTCCTCCCTCTCTCTTTTCTCTGACCTTGGTGTCTGCAGGGCTGTTTCTCACACTTTTTTCCCCTCACTCCTCACTGCTTGTGCAGCATTTTGCTCTTTCTTAAATTCATTTTCCCAGAGGCGCCACCATCATGGCTGCGGGGCTCAGCCGTGCCCTGCGGTAGGTCCATTGGAGCCAGCTGGAACCGTCTGTGTCCGGCACGGGGCAGCCCCAGCCTCTTCTCACAGAGGTCACCACTACTAAAACCTTGCCATGTAAATTCAACACATCACGTCACATCAGTGTCATATCTTGAGACACTACATTTCACACCAAAATAGGAAACTGAGTATATTTAGGAGGACTGCATGAGCTATGTGATGCACGTGTTCATGAGGGAAGAGCAAAAGCTTGTGTCTACAGTTCAAAATGTAAGGTTGAATGTGAAGCCAATGTATGGAAGGTTTTGTGACAAAAGGTCTCTCACTGTTTGCCTAACCCACTGATGGAAGGATAGGTATTAAATTGTAGTTCAGGCACTTTGGTTTGCCTTACCCAGTGAAGATCATGATTTATCCCATCCCTTTGTTCTAATATGTACAGTTAGATGAATAACATCACTCCCTTGTTAAAGAGCAAAACACACCATGTCTAGTTGCATGCATCTTTGTATTATTTAATGAATGTCTAAAAGCTTGCTTTTATCACTTTTTTTTTCAGAATACATCACCTATGGCACCACAGAGGGAATGAAAAGATCATGAAGAAAGGAAACAATAATTAGTCAAACGACAGTTACAACTGAGATTTTAAAATAACTTTTCATTGGTGAACAAGTAATCATTCTTAAACCCTAAAAAAAAAGAAAGGGAAAAAAAAAAAAAGAAGAAAAAAGATATGGGTAGAAACTAAGAAAAATCAAGACTTTAAGGGCAGACGTAATAGAACAGGAAGAAAAACTATTTCCAAGAGTTATGTCTGAGTTATGCATAATGAAGACAAACCCTAATGAAGAAATTCTGAAAGATGGCAACTTCTGAATTAATAAGAGAGGTTGTGAGTCAGTCAATTATTGTAACATAATAAGGCGGTATGATGAAGTGTTGTTAGTACTCCGGGTATGGCTGAAAAAAGAGTATTTCTGTTGCATACTTTCTAACTGAAAAGGTGCTAAATTGGTGTCTTGTAAGAAAATTGCTTATATTTGCAGCTCTGTGTGTTAAAACAAGTTTGACTGTTGTTCTTTTTCAGGTGAGGGATAATTCAAAGTTTGTCATTTGATGAATAATTTTAAAATGTGCTTTTTTCACTCTATAAATGAACCAGTTTAGGCTGCTAGAATAGAAATAGTTAATTAAGTTTAGACAAATGTCCATGTGATTTCTACTGCATGCTTAGCTCTTCCTGCAGTATATCATTACAACATTGCAATGTTTCACTTTCATCAGTTTTAAGGTCCTATAAAGGTGCATTTTTTTCTAACTTGCAGGAAATTTGCCAAAAAATCAATACAAAAAGCTAACACTTTTTTTCAACATAGTGAATTATAAATAGAAAACCACAAACTGTAATCAAGACACAGTTTCCTGTATTTACAATTTAATTCAAATAAATTAGCTGTCCAGTAGGTATATTATATACCTACTAGTTTAGGGGAAGAGGGGTGTTGATAAAAGCTTTAGTTTTCTTTGCTTTTACATTTGTTTTTCCCAGTTTGGTTTTTTAGGGGGGGGGGTTGGGGTTTTTTTTTTTGTTCTTCAAAGAACATTTAAAAGAGGCTTTCATTCTCAAAAGAATGAAGTTACATAGGTGTTAGCTAATAGCTTTTCACAGCTTTACAAAATAACTTTATTCTTTCTCTAGAATAACTTTTTGTTGTTTTAAAACTTTTAAATACTTTTTAATACCGTCACATCATGTTTACAGTTACCTTAGGACACAGACCACTCTCTGAAATTACTTTCTAGATTATCTTTTCAGTAGTAATCCAAGTTAAGGAGTAAGATCAAGGTGTCAATTTGATATCCTATCTCCCTCTACCTGCTTTCTGCTCTGTTGTAAAATAAACTCAGAGGAGAGTCTTATCCTGAACTGGGGCTTGTCCTAAGGACACCAGGTAAGACATGATGAGCTTATTCAGAGTCTGTGTCAGAGTCCTGTACTCTGACCAGGTTCTTTGAGATATTCCACACATGGAGGTTATAACGCTTAATATCAAATTATCTTATTTGAAGATAATTGATGTTACACAGAATTTCTGATTTAGCCCAGTGATACAAAACATACTGAAAACAAAAACACAATAAGTGACACTTAGCAAAATACAGGAAGTGCAATACACAGTTCAATCACAATACCAATGTGACTCCCTTTACCAGTCTCTATATGCTCACCATCACAACACTGGGCGTCCCTAGTGTCCAGGAAGGAATATGTGGGTTGAAGACAGCTCAAGCCTGTGGGTGTCTTTGAAATTCTTTTGCTAATTGCCTAGTTTTTGTACTCTATGTTGGGCTGAGCCATGTATTCACTCCCCTCATGCTGGTCTAGCTGACTCAAGGAAACATTTACACCACCAGTTGATCCACTCAACTGTTGATAGTTGTTTATCTAAAACAAAAGCCACCCTCTGGTCCCCTTTGTGTTGAGATAAAGTCAGGTTTTTTGCATTATTGTCTGAGCTTCTGGACACATCACCCTTGCCCATCTCCACTAAGACTTCTTCCAATGTTGGGGTTTATTCAGTGAGTCACTGACGTGGTTTAATCCCAGCCGGCAACTAAACACCACGCAGCTACTCACTCACTCCCCCCCGCGGTGGGATGGGGGAGAGAACCAGAAGAGTAAAAGTGAGAAAGCTCGTGGGTTGAGATAAAGACAATTTAATAGGTAAAGCAAAAGCCGCGCACACAAACAAAGAAAAACAAGGAATTCATTCATCACTTCCCATCGGCAGGCAGGTGTTCAGCGATCTCCAGGAAAGCAGGCCTCCATCACGCCTAACGGTTACTTGGAAGACAAACGCCATCACTCCGAATGTCCCCCCCTTCCTTCTTCTTCCCCCAGCTTTATATGCTGAGCATGATGTCATTTGGTATGGAATACCCCTTTGGTCAGTCGGGGTCAGATGTCCCGCTGTGTCCCCTCCCAAATTCTTTGCACTCCCAGCCCACTCGCTGGTGGGGTGGTGTGAGAAGCAGAAAAGGCCTTGACTCTCTGTAAGCACTGCTCAGCAGTAACAAAAACATCCCTGTGTTATCAACACTGTTTCCAGCACAAATCCAAAACACAGCCCCATACTAGGTACTATGAAGAAAATTATCTCTATCCCAGCCAAAACCAGCACAGTCACATTCCACCACTAGGGGTTTAGTCAGTCACAATCTTTTACTGGTACTGATATTTCCCTTGCCCTTTTCTTCTTCCCTCTTCTTCCTTTCCTCATACCAGGGCCCTTCTTTCCCCATCCTTGCTATTTTTCTGATCTTGTATTTGATGATATAGATATTTCATATTACAGTAACATTTTTTTTATAAGTATATGAAAATTTAACATCTTATTGTTACACCAGAGAGTTCAGAAAAGGGCCTCAGTTTGTTTTTTCTAGGCCAATCATTTTGGAAAAAAAATGCTAATTTTTTTCTTGACTCGCATCGTGTTTGAAGATAATATTGAACTGTCCTGACTACAACCTATTATGGCATTTGCGAATATTTTAATGTTGAACAAGTTACAACATATAATGACATAATCATGTGTACCTAAAGTATGGTTTTTACTTGTCACTCTGTAGCGCAAACTTCATTCTAATCCTAATTACCATAGTTGCTCAATTTCTGTATTTGACTAATAATCTAATATTAAGATAACTCATTTTTAAATTCAATATTTGTTTTAATTTTAATACAATTTGCCTAACTTTAAATAAAAAGACCTAGGTTAAATTCTGTTGCTTTATTTCCTGTCTATGTTTTATTTAAATCACAGAATTGATCGAGTTCCCTGAAGTACATACTTATGTTTGTGTGGCCCAGGCATGATACTGCTTTTCAGTATTTAGTGCTTTCTTATTTGTTCCTGCTCTTAATATCACTAAATGATGTTTGATGTGTTTAAAGATAAACTAGAAATGTAAAATACCCTTAAAACACTGCCATTCCTCTTTCTTCATGTTAGCTGGTTTTTACATCCTTTTTTTTTTTTTTTTTTTACAATATTACTGTAGCCAGCACAGAGGCCTTTGACACATAAATTATAAATGTATTGTTCAGAAGATAATTGTCTTGAACCTGAATATAAGTGTACTGAAATAGTGTAACTAGGAATAGTATATAAATACTTTGTAACATTGACGGCACAGCTAGACACAATTTTACATAAGCATGCTAGCAATGGGTCTGTGAGAGACTGCACTGCTGGACGCCAGATGCCCACCAAAGCTGCTCTATCACTCCCCCTTCTCATCTGGACAGAGCAGAAAAAATATGATGAAAGGCTTGGTTCAAAGGGGGAAGGGGATAAAACCAG
>NW_009191926.1:0-6734 GCF_000690835.1 Fulmarus glacialis
GGTGACCTGGGGAGGAGGTACGGCCGGAGGCAGCCCGGGGCTCCTCCCCGCCTTCACCCCTTCGGGACAACTCTGGCCACAATTCTAAATACTTCACCAGGGTCATGAACATGGGGATGTGGCTAGGATCGAGTTAACTTTATCTTTCTTAGTCATGAACATGGGGACGGGGCTAGGATCGAGTTAACTTTATCTTTCTTTTTGCTCCCCCTTCAGCCCCCCGATACTTTGCATTTCACGTGCCAATATTAGCATTGTCATAACAATATCGTGTATGTTGAGCAGATAGGTTTAGCTAAAGCAGTGTTTGGGGTTCATTGGTGGTCTCTGATACACTGAGGACTGCATAGCTGAACTAGAACTAATAGCTGTATGTATTCAGCTGATGTACGATAGTAACAACTAACTTTGTGTACGTAATAGTAACTGTGTGTAATAACTGTTCTTTGTGCTGGGTGTTATTTATTGCACCAGTATAGCATTGCAGACTCCTGAAAGGACACATGACATTATTATGCAGTGCTACAGCTCCACCCAGCTGAATGGCACAAAATGGGACTGGTTCGTAATCTAGATCTCTGCTTAAAATAACTCCCAAACTTGGAGGAGATGAGAAAAATCTATTGACCTTGATTATTTTAGCACATACGTATCTAAAAAGTCTTCTTCAGTCTCTGCAGTCGAGCAAAGGGCTTAAGCTTATTATATTTGAACATGTAATTGATGACTGTTGCATGTTGACTTCATGGTGACTTTTCCCACTCAGAATTAATAGAGTCTTTCAGACCCCTCCTCAACCAATCCAGTGCTTAACTAATGTCAATGATATAGGGATTTTCATTATCCTGCTGCTTAACCTGTCTTGCTTTCTTTGAGTGTTATATAGATAAATGGTCCAATGTGCCATTTTAAAGGAGGAAGAGATACGGGACATCTCCAAGCAACTAGAAATGACTGCAGAGACCATCCACCTCTTGAGGAAAGATCTTAGTAAAGCAAAGGTACACATTGTACATTCACTATCTGCAGTTAGCTCCTGTTTCCACTGCCACCTGGAGACGTGATTGACTCCAGCATAGCCTTCCAGCCCAGAGCAGGAATCTGCTTTTTGTTTCCTTCTGTTGCTGTCAAAACTCTGTTTTTATTGATGAGAATGAACTATAGCACCAGCTGTACTAACTCCTGTCTTGGCTGGCACAAAGGCCACTGGAGTTGTGCATTGTTGCCTTTCTACCCCAGGAGTAGCGTGCGTGAACGTTTCTGGAACATTTAGATGCAAAATGCAAATCATAAAGAGGGAATATTGATCTTTCTAAGTCAAGCCAAGACTGCTGGCCATAAAATAGTCAAGATCCTTAACGTGCCCAAAATGTCATTGCAGGTAATTCAGGATAGTGTCAAATATATTTTATTCCTTTGAATAAAGGTAGCTGTTTCTGGTCTGCAGGGGTCAGTCGAAGAGCACGTTAGATGGGGCAGTCGATTCTCATATTCAACACATCTTTTCTAACAACACAATGAACTCCATGTTTTCTGCCCATCAGGAATATGCATCTCAGATCAAAAGCCAGATTACTAAAGATTTCTATTGCATGAAGGAATACGTTGAAAGACAGGAGAGAAACACACTGATGTTCATTGAAAAAGAGCAAAAAGCAGCTCAACAGAAAATTGAAGAGACTGTTCACCAGCTCTGTGTTGAAGTGAACGAGCTCATAGACATCAAAGCCCAAATGGTAAGTGATGAAATGAGGTGGCAGAATATGAGTAGAAACTCTAAAGCTAAATGTATCCTCTACCATGTACAGAGCACTTTCAGGTCCTCACTGCACTATTCTAGTGAATATAGAGAGAATGATACCAATCCACAGACGTTGCTGTTACCAGAAAAAGTTATGAGTGAGAAATTCAGAGGGAAAAAGTACTAAAAAAGGTATAGGCTGGGGATGAAATTCAGAACTAGATTTGTTCTAAGGACGTTGGTGAGCTGGAGTGAAGTAGGGACTGCATTGCTTAAATCCAGTCCTGAGTCAAATCTAAAGATAAGATCTTTTATTACCTTTTTATTTTCCAGAATATGTATATACACATAAGTATGCAAGTTAAAGAACTCACAAAGTTATTAAGTACTTTCTAAGGACTTTCTAGGGGAAAATATGTCAAGGGCTCTCAAAAGAGGCAGTTAAAGCACTTTAAATTCTGCAGAGCCCATTTTGATGTTGAAAACAATTATTCCAATGATGCAAATTAGCTAGCAGGAATTTGGAGTGGGGCTCACTGGGTGTGATGGTGCCAGGAGACAGAAGTGGACTTCCAGGGCCAAGGCACAGGGGCCTACATTGGAATTCACCTCATGTAACTATGTATTTATATCTGATCCAAAGTCCCATTACAGGCAACGAAGAGAAATGGGTACTTCTAGAGCATGAGTCATCTGGCCTACTTGAGATGCTTACCTGCAAATGAGATCAATCAAGCCTTCAAAAGGCCTGTTTCTTTCCACAGACTATAAAGGCAGACTAAGAGCACAAGCTCAGATGTAGATTTCCACAATTTCTAAATTTAGGTAAATGAGGATTACCCTTTTGTGGGTACTTTATGCTAGATCTCACACTAATACATTTTAAAACTTTTGGTTTGGGTTCTAGAACAAGAAGAAAGTTTAAAAAGAGAAAGTTTGTGTATACATACATATACTTAAGGAAATTGTAATATATATATATATAAAAAAGAAAAATTAGTCCCATTCTTAGTTTTCTTGGGGAAAATGAAGTATTTTATTTTTTATTAAGAAAAAATATCATTTCATATTTTCTGTAAGATTTCAGGTTAGTTCTCTCAGATAACTATCCTATAAAGGAAGCTCTCGATACAAAGAATAAGATTTTTGAGAGATCACTGCTGTTTTTCCACCCTGGCTTTATATCATCTGATATGCTAGATGAAATAACTGCTATTGTTTACATCTTCCCCTTGATTCTTTTATGTCATTATTAGAGTAACTTACCTGAGAGACATAGGTACAAAGGCTCACCTTCAACAATGAATAAAATTACACTTGATGAGAAGCTTAATGTTGTCAAAAGTGCTGTAGAAGATCTTAAGAGAAAGTTGGAAATTTTACTTTTGGAGAAGTACACTCAGCAGTTTCCACCAGCTGAGTTTTCCTTATTTTGAAATCTCTTTTTTATAGGGACTGGATCTAGCAGGGTCCTACATGTGACCCCCCTCAACTCAGTTCCTTGCACAGGGGGGGTTGGGCTGCTGTAATTTGACACTACTTTGACCCCACACTAAAGATTTGTATGAAAGAACCATTCTTACAAACAAGCAGATCTGCAACTTTGGAAAACAAACCAAAAACTTTGGAGAAAACAGGTGTGCATGTGTGTGATTATTATAAAACCCCTTGCAGTTTTGGAGACAACATGATTACTTTATAGTTCTTTCATGGGAGCCCAAAAGAAAAGAACGGACTGACATGCAGATCACTAATGAAGAATGAAACATAATCCATTTAATTTTTTTTTTTCTAAATACAGAGTAATGTAACAGCAAAGTCTTTGCTAAGAGCAGACATAAAATTCCCTCCCACCACAAGCTGTGTCTAAGCAAACCTTTAGAGCTGGTAGGGCCTTTGCTATGGAGTTCTCCTCTTCCCAGCACCGTCTCTCTGCTGTAGAAAGACCACTGAGCGTTTTTGAGAGCAACTTAAGACTGACCTAAAACCCCACTGCCACTGAAGGGCAATCCTTCCCTTCCCACCCTTTCCAATACTACCTGCACTGGTTCTCAAAAACCCCAGATACTTTATCATATTTTTACCTCAGGGTTTTTCTTATCTCAATCATTTCAGCAATTGAGTTTCCAGCTTTGCTCCACAATCGTTTTACTAGCAAAACCGAGGAACCGGTGGGCAGAGGTGTGGGTCAAGAACTTTTAAGGACAGCTTTCATGATGAAGCCAATGTGTTATGTAACTATACCAGAAAGTGTCTGCAAATGAGTCTTGTAAATATGTGCTACAATGTGATAGAAAATTAGAAATGGCCCTTAAAGCTGTAGGGCTGAATGTCAGGCTTTTTGGGCAGCAATTAGAGCAAGAAGTTACTTTGTGCTTATGAAATGCACGTGCAGGTAACACAAGAAACACGATACTCAGAAAAAAATGGAGAACACTGTAAACACTTTTATGACAGAAACTGGCTTATCTGCTTTACCCATCCAATTTTTCTGACTGCTCCGTTCTGACCACACTTAGAGCAGCAGTGTACATTTTTGGATAAAAAATGTTTGCCTACACATCCTTTGAAAATTTATACAATCAAAAAAGCAACTCTCTGTTTTGTACTTTAACCACTAGCTAGGTTTATTTAATGTATGTTTTCCTTTAGAAGCATAAATACTTCCTATTCACGATTTGGAGAAGTACCTTAACACTTTCATTTTTTTGTATTTAGTGCAATCTCCAGACTTATATCAGGAGACAAATGTCTGTTCACTGTCTCCAGAGTCTGCAGCTAAAAATCCAGAACCAATGATTTCAAGCCAGTTTTCTCAGTGTAAGTATGCAAGCCAGCGTGACTGTTCAATAACAACATTCAAGTGACTATGAGACTGTCGATTTGCTGAAGAAAACTGTACTTACAAACATCAGCAGGAGATCTGGCTGTTTACCTAAAGCATAGAAACGCAATTAAGTTACCGTGAATTAATCAGTTACTGCAGCATAATGCAATACTATATCTGACTGCATATGCAAGATAAAAAGGGTAAGAAACCTGTTTCATGGAAGGTCTATAAACTGTGTTGTAGCTTGTGCTGGCTGCAGAGTCTGAGTTGGTGTATGGGCAGTTACTGCACCTTACTGATCTTTTCTGTGTTAAGCCGTAATGACTCCATTTGTTGTCTGAATTATGCATCATTTCTACAGAAATATTTTTACAGTCAGCACACAGTACTACAGCTGTAGCTTAAAACACAAACCAAATGTTTTTGCTGATAAAATATGCAAGAACATATCACAATGAACAGATGACTGTTTAAGTTTTATTAAGGTAAGCATCCCACTTATTATTGGCAAAAGGGTAATTTTTTTGTAAGATTGTGATTAGGAATAAGATCCATCCTGTAGGGTCCCAAGTACCTTCACCTTCCCACTGGAGTGCGTGAGTCTGTCATGGATGTTTACGCAATTGTGCCTGTTAAACGTTTCAATATGCGCTAGGCTCAGGATACAGTCGTTAGTGTTTGGTTGAGCATTCTTGCTGATTTGCAGGATTGAACTTTGATTAAGGTTTATTCTGTGATCATTGGTTTTCATTTCTGTTCTTGAGTAGGGATGCACATCCACTGTTATGTAGGATGCATGTAAATACTGAGGTTGATCTGTCTTCTTGTTGCAGGTGAGAATATTTTCCTTTCTCTCTTCTAGGGGCAGATGATGTCACTTTTGATCTCACAAGAGTGTATGACCGCTTAGCAATCACAGCCCAGAACAGGAAAGTAATGGTTTCCAGCCACCCGACTGATTATGAACGATCGCCCAACAGATTCTGCATCAGTCAAGTGATGTGTTTGCAGAGCTTCTCTACTGGGTGCCACTACTGGGAAGTAATTACCAAGGACAGTGATGGATGGGCTGTTGGAGTTGCTCATGAAATGATTGGTAAAAGGGACAAATCAGGAAGAGCAGAGCATTCCTGGTGTGTAGAATGGCTAGGTCCCAAAAAGCAGCTGTCAGCATGGCATAGGGATCAAGAAACGTTATTACACAAGGATAAACCATTGAAGGTTGGAGTTTTCCTGGAGCTACAAAAGAAGGCGGTGTCATTTTACTCCATCACTGACAAAGAAACGCTTTTGCATACATTTGAAATCAATACCTCAAATCCTCTTTACCCTGCTTTCTGGCTATATAGTCTAGAAAGAAATGGATCTTTAACTATAAATCACTCAAACAGGAGATAAAGCCTGTTTGGAAAAGTGACAATTTTGCCTATGACTGCAGAGCTTCTATACAAGCTTCAGTGTTTAGCACAGGAATTTACCAAGGAGTGTAAAGCCACCCAGGCTTTCCTGGAAACCAGCAACTGATATGTTGTCTGCTCTGCTTTTCTTCACACTATGCTCTGATCTAGCCATACTTCATTAAAGCAATTCTAGTGTATGCTAAAGGTGGTAACCATCCCTGTGGGAGTGAGGTGGATTTCTTAAGCAGCTTTAAATAGTCCCAGGATATTCCTAGGAAGGAATGCACCAAGGAAGCTCTGAGGTCAGGGATTAGTCCTTCCCATGGACCTCATTTTCCTACATTGATCCAAAAAATTGCAGGAGAACAGATGATGCCATTACATTCTGTCAAGTGAGCTTTCTTTAGAAAGATCTGATAGAGTAAGGAATGCTCAGAGGGCAAGAATGTTACTGATCTCATGCATGAAAATCTTTCTCTTTAGAGTAGGTACTAAACTACAGGACATAGGCTTTGTATTTGAGGACCTGACACTTCAGGGAGGTGTCCAGAAGAACATCGTCTCACTGGCACCGCATCTTGTTTTAGTCTTGCCCAGGCCAAAGGGTTGTCAATCCTGGTAGTGGTGTGACCACAGGAATGGTTTTGGAAGCAGATGTTTTCAAATGTGTTTGCACCAGCTGATAAATCATGTGGTCACTTTATTCTCTTTTAAAGAGCCGGCAAACAGGACTGTGTCATGTCTCCCTCAGTAAGTTTGCAGA
>NW_009191927.1:0-5606 GCF_000690835.1 Fulmarus glacialis
GGCGGGGGGGCGGTATATATCCCCCAGGAGAGTTATACGTGTCTGGGGGGATTATACATCCCCCGAGGGGGGGGTTATACATCAAGCATCTGGGCTCCTCCCTTACTGTGCCTCTGCTCCGAGTTACCTCCCAGCATCTGCCCAGGACAGCAGGGGAGCAGAGACCCCCTCCACCCCATGTCAAGCCCCGAGGCTTGCTGCCAGCACAGCCCATGCCCCGAGAGGCCCGCCAATGTGCTGCACACCCCTGCTTGGGAGCTCCTGAGTTTGCACCAGCCTCTTGTATTTCTTCCCCTTTGTGCTGGTGGTGATCATCTGTGTGATGTGTTTTGTCAGGTCTCCACGGCCCAGGCGAAGCTGCAGTACCTGAGGATCCTGAATGAGCTGCCCACCTTTGCTGGGGTCCTCTTCAACACAGTGGGACTGGTACGGTAATACAGGATGGGCTAGGAGGTTCTTGGCACTGGTCCTGAGTGTGCGCTGGAGGGGAGAGCCAGGGGAGATGTGGCTCCCACAGAAAGTACTTCCCTCGGTCTCTTGCTCTGCCCTGCTGGGGTCCAAACCCATCCAGAAAAGCCTTCAGAGCCTCTGCTGACAGTAGGTCAGATCTTCAGCTCCGCAGGGTTAGGGTCAGCTCTGTTTTTGCTAGCCTTTTGGGAAACAAGATGACCTGCTTAATGAAGTCGGAGTAGTTTCAGACACATGCTTATAGCTCGATCCTTCCCTGGCAGCATCCTGCCATCTGTCTCAGAGGAGGGCCACCTTTGGCAAAGGCCACTGCATTCCTTGCTTGTCCATGCAGGGGATAGCCTGGCTGGCCTTACTGTCTTGCATCAGCAGTGGTCCAGCCCAACCGCTGCTTGGCAGCTCTCAGGAAGCCTCTGATGGAGATGAGTGGGCCATGGCGGTGGCAGCTTCCTGAGTCAAGGCTGTAGTCTTTCTTCTTTTCTAAAATGCATTCATTCCCTCCTCTGCTTCTTTCTCTCAGAGGCAATGTCAGATCAGGCAGATTTGTAACATGCTCTTACTTTTCTGTAGTGACACCAGCAGGCCTGAATATTTCATGTGGACAGTCAGTTCAGTGCTTTATTTTTAAATAGCCTTGGCATTCCGCACACTGTTCCCAGCTCTGCAGGGAGGCTCAGGGTGGGGGGATTCACGGCACCAGCTTCAGCTGCTGCTCTGCAAAAGCCATCCAGGACCCATCCGAGCTGCCAACATCGAAGCTTGGCTCCACAGAGAGAGCCAGGTGCAGCCCATGCAGCCCCAGGGTGCATTTATTCACCCCTGTCCGTCTGTCTCTCTTTCTCCATGTGCTTGTGCTACCAGGACGAGAAGCAGCCAGCCACCACACTTCTGGTGGGACCCCGGCATGGCATCAGCCACGTCATTGACCTGAAGACCAACCTCACCACGGTGCTGTCGGAGTTTAGCAAGGTCAGCAAGATCCAGCTGTTCAGGGAGAACCAGGGGGTGGCCCGGGTGGAGACGAGCATCCTGGATGCCAAGGTAGGCATGGGTGCCGCAGAGGCAGGCACCGGGGAGAGGGGCTAGTGCAGAGGCTGTGGTTGGGGATTCGGTGCTCACCTTTGAGGGGGTTCAGGACACAAGTGCATGTTGGAGCATCTGCTTGGAGATTTCTAGGGACTCAAAAGCCCCTTTTACATTGCAGTCATAGGGCGTGTGGTCTGCTGCATCTCCCCTGCCTGTCTGGCTCCTTGTGCCGTAGAGGCAGGGACTGACACTGAGGGCGTGCAGTGCAGGCATGGTGGCGTCTGGCCATGACCCAAACACCTACCCAATGGTTCGAGCAGGGTCCTTGGCACAGACAGGGGTGACACAGGCCAGGCAGGTAGCAGGGCTCTTTGGAGGCAGGACAGCACCTCGCCTCTGCTCAGGGCCGGGGAGGAGCGGTCCATGGCCATTCTTGGGCTGGTATGCAGGTACTGGAGGGGACTGGTGGGGTTTCATGTGTTAGCAGTGCTTGTGGAAGTTGACAAGCCATGCAGGATTGTTGAATGAACTGGAAATGATGGGATGGGGGGTGTCAGGCTCAGAGTGCAAGAAGAGATCGCTGGGCCTCCCTGGGCATGGGTGTCCCTAACTCCAGTAAGCCACCCCCCAGGTATCTTGCCAGCTGCCTCCGTTATCCTCCCCTTCAGCCCATGGAGCAGTCTTTCCACTCCTCAGCATACATGTCCTCCTGGGCCATGTGCGTTATCATCCTGCCATCCCCTGCTAGTTTTTGCATGGTGCACTGCTGGTTCTGGTAGTCGATCCCCACTGTCAGGCCCCGCCACCCCTCCTCACTCCTTGCAGTCTCCTGTCTCTCCTGGGTCCAAAACCCTTCAGAAGGACTGTCAGCAATACAGTAAGAGCTTTACTGACTTCTTTGGTGTCTAGTCCAGCAGCCACAAGATCCTAAGGAGATCTTCCATTGCCCTTTGCTCAGGTTTTTAATAAGCTAGGACACGTCTACAGTAGACTTGCAGGCAGGTAGCCATGTGCCTGCTCCAGGGCATCCTCAGTTTCACTGCCTCCCCGTGCCCAGCTCTTCCCTGCCCCGTGGGGAAGGACAGAGCTGAGAGGCAGCGATCTGACAGATAAATGCCAAGCCTCATCTTCTCCTCTCCTCCCACCTTGAATTCAACAGGACAGAGTTAGGATAGAGTTTGGGCTAAATTAGACAGGAGCAGTGCTTGGCAGAGGCTGTTTCATGCCATGACATCTGGCACAGTGGAGCTGTGATCACTGTGGGGCATAGAGATGCTGCTGCACAGCAGACAGTGTATCTGCACAAGCCCTTTGAGCCTTTGGCTGTAGGTCAGTTTTGCTGCCCTCACATTCGTCCTTTATCCCCCCGAGACTGATGAAGCTGAGCTGCTTTGCTGGCTGCTTCTGCGTTTCCTCATCTCCTGTGAGGTCTCTAAGCCTCAGCCCTCTCTGCAGCCCTTTCCTTGCACTCTCTATTTCAGCCATAGCCTCACAGATGTAATCATGGTGGCTTTGTTTAGGATTCTCCTGCTGCCTCCTCTCCTGGTGGATTTTAGCACTTCCTCCCACCAGGCTCATTAATTCCTCCAAGTCTGTTTTCCTGCTGCCGCTGTGCCTGGTCCAGTAGCTCTGCTGAACTGCAGTAACACCCCGGTAGCCTCTGCCAGAGCCACGCTCATCTTCATTCCCTCTGCTTTTGCTGTCCCCTCTAACAGCCTCATCGGTGAAGCCTTTTTTTTGCATTTGTAATTCAGTGGGTATTTGGTCAACTGTAATATCTGTAATATTCCCTCTTTTGCATCCCACTGAGGTCAGTCATTGCCCAGGTGAAGTCCTGGTGTCCTGCTGTGCCTGTCCCTACCTTCAAAACTCTCAAACCTCCCCTCCCTGCAGCCTGGGCAGGTGGAAGCCCTCCCTGTCCAGCCCCTCTGGCTGCCTGGGCCGTGCAGGAACCCACGGGTCTCCTCCTTACTGCTTACAGAGCAGGTATCACCAAGGGATATCGTCTGCACCATGAGTAACCCTTCTGGTTCCTCCTGGTGCCCACACCCCTCAGATATGTGTGTATAAATCGCGATATTAATACATTAATAATAGACTGGTCACGACCCCATGATTGACTGCTTGTGGCTCACTGCGAGCGCTCGGAGCATGGCATGTTTCCACGGTCACATAGCTTGATGGCCATCTTGCTGGCTGTGAGTACTGTGCAGGGAGATGTGCAGCATTAGCTCTGCTCCATGCGGCACTGCTCAGCCCTGGGAGTGCATCAAGCTCACTGTGGGGTGCATGGGCCCCTCTGGTGCCGCTGTCTCCTCCCTTGCATGGGAGAGGGCAGTCGTCGTCCCCAGCACAGTCCGGTGTGCAGCTGAGACTGGCCGCAGGAGCGGCAGATGTGCTGGAGGCTGAGGTGATGCTGACGTCCATCTGCTATAAATTAGGTGGCAATTCCCACTTGGCTTCTCCACAGATCCTGCAGTGCCGCTCCCCTCAGCCATGCTCTGCAGCAGTAATTAACTCCGTAACACCACCGGCCCTTTCCTGCTGTAGGAGTAGACTTTCTCTCATATCCCTTCTATCCAGTCTCCCAACTGGAGAAAAGGCAGCTCACATACAACTTCCTGCAAGCACCTACGCATGCATGGCACCCATCTCCCTGAGAAATTCCAGGCACCTGCCTACAGCCACTGAAAGCCCCTCTGCCTGCCTGGAGTGGAGCAAGCATCCCATTTATGAATATCAGCAGGCTCAACAGCACCCTGCCAGTGCAGAGGCTGCTGTTATCTGTCTTCATTTAACTGTTATCCAAAGGGCTGGGGTTTAAAGCCAGAATGTCTGCTCCAAAATGAGGCATATGCTAATCCTATGCAGGACAGCGATGGATGAGGCAGGCTAAGAAAAGCGGGCAAAAAGATCATTACCTCGCAGTCTTAATCTGCTTTCTGCAATTATTCTGTTGCACTGAATGTGTTGCTGGCTAAAGCCCTGGGTTGCAAATAAATCTGTTTCCGGCATGAGTTGTAAACCATTAGAGGGTTGTGCTCGAAATAGTGTCCTGACTGCTCTGGGGACCTGCACTCAAATCCGTATTGCCCCTGGAAGTCTGTTGGAGCCCTGTGGATAGCAGAGCAGGTGGGGGTGATCCGCTGGGGCCGTGGCACTGTGATGCCTGGCGCTGCGTTGCAGGATGCTGGTGCTGGGGCAGCTCCGGTGCGTTCCCCAGGTAATGGCAGGGATGCGGGCAAGCCAGCCTGAGTCGGTGGGGTGGTGGTGGCCTGTTGCAGCTGCTTGCTGGGTTACTGTGGAAACGGCAGATGTTCAGTGACAGTTAAGGGATTTGCGCGGAAAGGCCATTTTGAATTTCTAAGCGCCAGGTTTATTGATGTTGTGTAGTTGATCCTAAGGGTAAAAAAAGGGGTCAGGTCATGGACCAGCCATCAGCCGGGAAGTCTGCACACTGCGGACCACACCAGCCAGCGCCGCCCAAATGTCCTTATACACTGCTTGCCTGCAACCGCAGCCCAGATGTACCTGCCAGGAAGGAGCTGGGGAAGATTTTCAGGTAACAAGCAGGCTTGAGGAGATTGTAAACCATTTGTATTTAGTTCAGGAGGAAAAGAAACGGTGTTTGTCTTATAAATTATTCACTGGGTAGTTAATTGGTTTGTTTTGGAGCTTTTCCATCCTGGGCTTCAGTTTCTGCATAAAACAGCGCATTTGGGATACAAACCCAGGGCTGGTGCCTCTGCTTTGCTTTCTTTAGCTGTTTGCCACTGTAAGGGTGGAGCAAATGCTGACAGGACCCCTTGTAGAGGAGCTGCGCAACCTCAGGACAGAGGAACAAAGGCCTCCAGGCTTCTACTGCTGGAAGCAGGAAGGATTTTTATTCTCTGCAATGTCCGAGGGAGCTGCTGGGAGGAGAGGAGCAGGTTTCTCCTCAACAGCCGTGGAAGGAGTGGGGCAGGTTTGCTTGGAAATGCTGACAAAGTTCACAGCACGCAGCTGGGGGTAGGACGGTGCTTCCCCAGCGGTGCGAGTGTTTTGCAGGATAATGTGGTCACTCCCACCTGGCAAAGTCCCCTGTCTGCTGGGGCCATCACTTCTCCGCTATT
>NW_009191927.1:5619-5867 GCF_000690835.1 Fulmarus glacialis
GACTTGCCGGGAGCATTGATTCTGGAGCTCATAGATTCGCTGGGGACAGGGTGGTGGCACATGGTGTCTCCTGTGATCTTTATGCATTAAATGCAGCTTGTCTTGGTGGTCTGGGGGCCCTGCAGGCCTGCATCTCCCGGAGGCTTCCCCCTCCAGCTGCCCGGCAGCGCTGGGACTAGCATTTGAGAGTGGCCAATGCTTCTGAGCCAGCTCAAATTTGGGCTTCCAGGCATACATCTCTCTTCCTC
>NW_009191927.1:5909-19084 GCF_000690835.1 Fulmarus glacialis
GGAAGGGCAGTGTCAGCATCTCCTGCCTGGCATCCAGGCAAGCCCCACAGCACTGATGGGGTGCAGAGGAGGCAGAGGGGCTGCTGCTCGCAATGCTCACCCAAGCTCCCCAGTGCAGGAGGCATCGGGAGAGCTGCTCAGCTCCATGGGCACATCGGAGCGAGCTCCTGATGTCCAGCCAGGTAGCTCCACCAGGTTGCACCCCTGGCTGTGTGGCTCTGCAGCTCCTGCAGAAGCTTTGTTCTTACTGAAATGCCTTTCAAATGGAGCATTTCTCCTTTCTGATTTACACAGCTACATGCCCCTGGGCTTTTTATTATTAACAGTCTTGACATTGGCAAAAAAGCTGCCAAAACCCTCTGAATGGGAATGAAAGAGGAATGCTCGGGAGACAGCCAGATCACCTGAGCCCGGACAAGCGTCTGCAGTTTAACAGAGGAGCTGTCCCAGGCTCTGCTTCATCCCTGCGCCAGGCTGCAGGGCAGGAGCCCACAGCGGCTGGTCACTGGCCAAGCACAATTCAATCAAAGGAATCGGGGTAATTGACTTCATGTCTCCCAGCAGGGCCTGCAGCCAGCCGGCACTTTAGCTGAGATCAAGACTCGACAGAGGAAAACAAAGGAATAATTAATTCAGAAAGGTCCCCAGCTGCTGCTGTGCCTGGAATCTGGCTATTGATGTCGGTGTCCCAGGAGCCCTGGCATGCTTCCAGCCTGCCATGGAAATAAAAAGCTGCTGTGCACAGCCGGGGTGCAGCTTTCTCCTCTTCCCCTGGAAGAAGCCAAGTCCTGCCCACCGGCCACCCCTCCCTCTCAATGGCAATGGGATGGTGACCCCTCTGCCTCCGAGCCTTCCCCACCAGAGCCAGCAGCAGCGGGTGCCGGTGGGGCCACAGCCGGCCCCGAGCCCAGTGGTGCTTCCCCCAGCCAAGTGCGGCAGGGACGCACCATGGGTGCCGAGGCCAGTGCCATATGTGCGTTTGCCAAATTGTAGTCTAAAAATGGTGGGGAGCCCCACCAAACTGACGAGGGCAGACGAGGCCATCATTACTCCCACTCATGCAAGCAATGACTGAAGCCCATCGGATTTCTCCTACATGAAGAACGAGGCTTTGCAGTGATGATGGACCTAAAGGCTCTGGTTCCCTAAGCTGAATTCATCTTTGTTTGCATTAAGCCATTCTGAAACACTGTCATCTCACAGTAGAGAAGGAGGGATTGAGATTTCCTATGGCTCAGTATCTGGGATGGGAGGCGCAGATGCAGTTTCCCTCCTCGCAGAGCTTTTCTAGTGGGATGTAAAGCAAAGCACATACCAGCCTGTGGTGCCAGCCCCGGCGGCACCCACAGCGCTGCCTGCGGGCACCCAGGACAGGAGCCAGCCAGAAACGCAGGAGCCAGCCAGAAACACAAGAGTCAGACAACATGTGGAGAGGATGAGTTTCCAAGCCTGCAAAGCCAAATTTGATTTGTTTATTAAAAAAAAAAAAAAACCCAAAACCAAAACAAAAAACAAACAAGCAGACCTCAGGCATCCAGTGCTGTGGGCATGAGCGCAGCCCGGTGGTGCTGCAACCTTGGGAGTGCTGAGAACTTGCTTCAACAAACAGGAAACACAGAGGATGCCAAAAGTGCCAGCAGGCTCTGGTTATTAGAAATCCCACAGGGAAGAGCATGAGCTCTTTGAGTAGCTGGGCGGGGAGATGAAAGCCAGCCAGGGTGGCAGCTGCAGCATGATGGGAAGGTGTAGGTTGGACCTGCACCTTCCCCGGGACATAGCAGCACCATCAAAGTAGAGAAAAAGAGAAACCTACAAGTTTGCAGTCTATAGAGGTACCCCTCCATCCGCTGTGACGTTTTGTGGGACTGTGCAGGGAACAAGAAGGGCGTTGACCCGCAGAGGTGGCGGCTGCTCAAACCCTAAGGAAGGAGATGCTGCTGCAAAAACCTGAAGGTCTGCTGCTAACAAAGGCAGGAGGTTTATTGATTAACAATGGGAAATAATGGTCCTAATCACAAGCAGCCTGATATTGATAGAGCTGAGTTAATAATGCTTAAAGGGAGGGAAGGAAAGGTCAATGTACAAGTGAAAAATAGACTGCTGTCTCATTAGGCCCTGATGCCTATATTATTAAATATAAACTTGGCAGTGTACCTCAAGTAAACCAAGGAACATAAATTATGTAAATTCATCTCCCACCTTTCTACTGCACTACATTAAAGGAAGCAGGCTAAGACCCAAAGTACATGATAAAGGAGGGAGATTAAAAGGAAATGCACATAAGCTTAAGGGTTACAGCATGCATAGATTGGGTCATAAATTAATTTAAATATGAGGACTGTTAAGATCCTCTAGCATAACCCTGGCCATAAAATTTCCTCCAGATATTCTTCTATGAAACCTTCACCTTTGTCTGAACAAGAGACTATCCTCCAGAAGGATATCGAGGTTTGATTTGAAGGCAGGGCATAATAGAAAAAGCACTATATCCTTAATAAGCTAATGTAAAACTCATCTCTTATATCCAGTATAAATGTTTTTTTTTTTTACTTTCCAGAAAGCCTGGTTGCCAAGCAGGAAACTTTAAGAGAAAGAATGTCCTTTTCTCATTAGGACTAGAAAATCTAGAAAACCAGTGTGAGTGAAAGATCAGTAATTTCAGGCTGGTATTATGCATTTAGATGTAGAAAGAGCATTCTCTTTTAAATTTGCTTCTTTTCATGTTGGCATATTACAGGTCAGAGATGAACCTTTACCTGTGCAACCCACTGGGAATCTGATGTTTGGCATTTTTAAAGCAGTAGGTTTATCCCAGTAAGTTTGCTTCTGTGTAAAACCAGCTTTCATCCTGAAGGTGCTGCTGCCCTGATAAAAATCAGACAGGCATTTATGCTCTGGCGTCCCAAGGAAGCAGAGCCCTCAGGCCACTGAGGTATGAGCCTCCGCTGCTGTCACAGCGAGAACGTGCCAGTGAGGAGGATGAAAAGGATGGGCTGGTTGGCATGAGACGCCATCAGGGGGAGGATAACCAGAGGGTTATCCTAGTGAATAACTTGTTCCCCATCAGTGATTACACCATCTCCTGATTAACAGCTGGGAAAGAGGTACTGCATTTTGTGGCCAATTCCAAAAAAATCAGTGCCGAGGGGGCAGGGAGCAGGTCTTAGAGGAACGACACCAGTTTTGCTCCTGCTGCATCCTTTCCCTGCCTTCTGGGTGCTCACAGAAGTCTCTCCTCTCTACCACACCACTGGGTTTAGAAAACTTATGAAGATTCACGCTCTTTCAGGTTGCTGCCTTTTTGTCAGGTCTGGTTGAGATTGAGCAGTGAGTTAAAAAAATTGCAGGGGGAGGCAGGGATGTTGCATGAGCCCCTTGAGGACCAGGCCAATACTGACCACAGGCACGGGCCCTCACTGCTCCTTGCAGGATGTTTCCAAAGGAAAGGAGGTCAATCCCATTTGCCGCAAGACATGGGTATCGCAAGGAAGCCCAAAGCACAGACTACAGTCCTGTGTTGTTGTTACTTAGAGCAGCTCCCTGCAAAGCTGCCTTGAGTTTACCATCTAAAACCCTTAGCAACATTAGTTGGAAATTTTTCATGCAACTGTTCAGAAAGTCAATGTTTGCTCAGCTCGCGTGTGCCTGGCTGTCTCCATGAGATCTCATTTGCCTTGCTTGCGTGGAACAGGGTGACCAAGATTGCCGATGTCTAAAAATAACACCTCCTTTAGCTGCCATCCCTGACACCTCCTCTTTGTAGCCTGATTTCCCAAGGAAACAAGGCTGCTGCGATCGTGTTGCCTCTTTGCCTCTTGACCCCGCAAATCACTTTCAGATCTGTTAGCCACTTTCAGGGAGGTGTGGCAGCAGGGTGGAAGTCTCGAAGGCAGCTGAGCTGCTACAATCTCGGCAAAATTACCTAGGTAGGTAATCTAGGAAGAGAGAGATTCAGTCTTGTAACCCCACGTGAGAAAGGGTTACAGCCAGACCTCTGTCAGTGAGCAGCAGAGAAGCCACCGAGGCCAGGGGACACACTGCAGCAGCTTTGCTCACATTCGAAATCTTTTTAAACAACCAATAATCCATCAGCAGGACACAGAGCCCCTGCAGCGGGGCATCCCAGGCCACGGGGAGCTCACTGGAGCACTGCCAGCAGCACGGGTGGATGGCTTCACGCTGCCCCTGAAGTGATTTAATCCCTAATAACAATATTTGAACACTTGACAATTGGAGAACTCTCACACCGCTTACTTGCCAGGATGTGAGAGTAATCGTTTCTAAGACCCTTCACTAAGTTGTAATGCTAATCAGTATTAAGATTCCTCTTTTTCAGAGCGGAGTGCTACAATTAACCCCAGCATGCCACACACTGATTGCTGGAAGCCAGTCTGGAGGCTGGGCTTGCTCAGAGACCTGGCAGGAGCTCACGGCATCTTGGTGCATCGAATGTGTTTTATTTGTAGGCAAGAAACACCAGTCAGATTGGTTGTGTCTCAGTCCTGTCTCCCTTCAGGAGGACTGATCCAGGGGTTGCTTCTTGCCAGCAAGAACCTACAGTCCCATCTCTGGATGGGTGGGAGCATCCTGAAGCAGAGGTATCTGAGCAAAGATGGAAATAGGGCTGGGTCTCAGAGGTACTGGTACCCAGCTAGGATACTGGGACTGTACCGCAGGCTGAATGGCTGACAGGGAGGCAATGAAGGCCCGTGACTCTGTGCCACTCAGCCTTCATGTCCCCAAGAGCTAGCTGTGAATCTCTGGCGTGTGACTCACACATGGTGGAAATTATCCCCCTGGTTTTCCTTTTGAAAGGGAATTCTCAACCCACCTTGGCCTCTTCATTTAACCTCCCAGTAGTGGATACTCATCAGCCATTGCCTCCCTCCCCTTGGTGTTTGCTTCCTTTCTTGTTGCTAGCACTCAAACCCTTGCTGCTGCATAACAGAGGGGGGAAAATGCACAAATGTCTCTTTATTCAACAGATGGCTTGAAAACCCAAGAAGGCTTAGCCCTATGTAGAAGGCATTTGTTTTAAGGATGCTTCATATGGCAGAACTGGAACACATGGTTTCCTTTCATCACTTATGTCAAGACTGGAGCTGGGCTAAGAGGTGTCACCCCCCCTCACCGCTGCATGCCTGCCTCCTTCGAGCTATGTGAAGAATCTCTTCTCTCCATTCTTTCTATCTTGATACTTTCCCTTTGATCTGTGTCATCTCAGGTTTATTTTCCATGACGCAGAAAGAACCTTGTCAAGTGGGCAGGGGTAGAGCCTCTCAGCAGAGCACGTTTGTTTTTCAGGTTATTTCTTTTCCACGTCAGGTTATTTCTTTTTCTTTCTCTTCCTGCACAGCAGCCAAGGAGGGAACTTCTTTACCCTGGCCCTACGAGGAAGCAGCCAGGGGCTGGTGTGGCTTGGGAGTCACACATGGCTCTGCCCAGCGCTGATGGCTTCACACCCAGGTTTATTGCGTTATATGGTCCAGAGCATGATGTGCTGTAAGGCCAGGTCTTTCTTTGCCAGAGTTGGCTTGGTGGCTTAAAAAAGCAAGTGTTGAGCAGAGCACAGAACTGACCAGTGGGTACCAGGAACCTCCTGTGGTTATAAAACAAGAAAACCAAAATAGCTTTAATGCTTTTCACACTGCATAGGCTTAAGTGGTTTTTAAAACGGGCTTGGTTTCCCCTGGATGTGGTAAACGAGTTCTTCTGAGTCTTGGAGGGCTCTCAGTGTGCAAGAGATCGAGCATGGCAGGACGGGCAACCCAAGCCACAGTAGTAGCTAAACATCCCCCAGTTGCCTCAGATAAGCCCTGTACCTGAGTACAAAGGTCCTTTAGGTAGGGGTGCTTTGTGCAAGGGGTAGATGAGGGCTAGAGCTGCCACGCAATAACTTTATTCAAGGCACTGTCAATTTTTTTTCCATCTCACGGGTCCACCTTGAGCGGTGCTGGGGTCTCAGACCAAGTGTGGACCACTCAGCCGACCTGTGCTGGCACAGGCTGCTCTGCCCAGCCAGATCCCAGCAGTGTATGGGACCTCACCGGGCGGGTAAGAGTGGATCCCACCCCAACAGCTTTCCCGGGGGTAGCTAACCTTCTCCTTGGGACAAGCCGGGAGTCGGGGAGTTGCAGTGTCTGCCACTAGATTGTGCAATGAGGTTATATGTGGCACACAGATCGTGTCTGATTTTTTCTTCTCTTTAAAGCAAAGACCTTTTTTAGCGTGCAAATAAATGCTCTGCTAAAAGAGAAGACACCATCTGCTCCTAAGAACAAATTTAATTTTCCAAAGGGTTAGATTTAAATAAGATCCACAGTTGGTGGCTGGAGCCTGTAGTGGGTTTTTGCCCATTCTGCATCTTGCTGGAAGCTAGATGTCTTACTTTATGGGAGGGCGATGTGGTGCCTGCAGTGAAACAGGGGTTCTGGCAGTCTGGAGACTCCACAAACTCCCTGAGCTCCCCAGGGCCTGATGGTTAAAGTTGTGCTTGCAGGTAGGCTTAGAGCATCGACATGCAGACAAACAATCACGAGCCAGTCGCATGGGGGCCCTGCCATGCACACGCTGTGCCCTGCAGGGCTCCACCTCCCTCATCATCCTTAGGGGAGTCAGCAAGCGGGAATTACAGCTGCAGCAAGGTGCTTTCTTGTGCACAGTGATTTGTTGGGTGACCTGGAGCAAGGACATGCACCTGGGTGTTTTTTCCTGTGTGGGTGCTAAAAGTGCCAGCCAGCTCACCAGCTACACCAGTGCAGGGCCCCGGCGCAATCCCTTTGGAGCACCGGTCCCATGTCAGCTGAGCCGCGTGGCCCTCATGCGCTTCGCCTCTCTTGCCTTCCAGCCGCTAGTATTGCTGATGGAGTGGCCTGAAGCCACCAACTTCGCCTGCTTGATCGCAGGCTACTGCCGTCTCCTGGTGGACTCCAAGAAGATGATATTCTCCAGGGCCCCCAGCCAGCCGCCCCCGCCTCAGATTATCAAGGCAGGTACGTTTCAGCCTCTGCTTTCTGTGCGAGCCCCTTTCCCAGCCTCCCCCTCCTCCTCCTCCCTCCTCCCAGGGCTCTCCAGCATTAGAAAGGAGAAGGGTTTCCCTGGTATCTCCCCTGTGCTCCCATTCCCCCTGCAGAACCAGCAGACCCCCTTTTAACCAGAAAACAAGGAGCAGGGAGACAAGTCCTCATTTTGGATAAGCTCTGACTTGTGGTGTCAGCTTGGGCCCTAAACACTCACTGCAAGTGTTCTTCTGGCAACTCCTAAAGCAGATCCAGGAGGTGCCATTTGAAAAGACCTGTAATGCTGCCAGCTAAATGCTGGGTCCTTGCAAAACAGCCTGTGCATTGCCGCAAGGATGCAGCACACGTTCCTTGGCTGGCATCCTGGCTCCAGAGACCAACGTGAGTGTATGCACTCAGCCAGGGACTGTGCTCCTGCTGCCTTTGGACACTGCTGTCTTCATCAGAGGGGGTCTGGGCTGGACGGGCAGCTCTGGAAGCACAGCTGCTCTGCTGATTTCCTAAATCAGGAAGAAAACTTTGGTGTCCCAGCTTTTCAGGTGCCCAGCGTGATGCAGGGAGCAGAGGGCTGGTCTGGGCACAGCAGGAGACCAGAACAGCTAAAGACAGGTTCTGTCCCACCAGGCACCAATGCTCTGTTCGTTGAGGATGGATTGCAGGTGTGAGTCACTCTCAAAATGATCAACGATTCTCAAGAGTGATTTCAAACAAGAGCCAACCATCAGCTACATGCTGTTGTTCCATGCAGGTGTTCACATCGAATGTTTTGTATAGGGAAATATAAAATACAGAATCGGTGGCTGGAGGTGGGCAAAATACCAACCCAGCTGACTCTGGAAGGTTGTCCCCAGACCTTCCGAGTGACTGCAACTCCAGAGAGCTGTGACAAGTCTTCAGTTTAGCTGGCAGAATGTCAAAACTGCCTCCTCAAGATGGGACTAGCTGGGGGAGGTGGGAGGAGTGCCGAGAGCTAGTAGGGTCCTTGGAAAAGGACTCGGTGCATCTGAGGTTTGACAAAGGCGCCCAGACATGGACTTAGCACATGTGGGAGGACACACTTACAAGAGGCATCAGGAAAGCATCTGCAGCAACCTCAGTGAATCCAGGGAAAGACCTGGCAGGTGATGTTGATGTAAGTATACACACATGGTCTCCTTTCGTTTCTTCACCTGCGCCTCTTATTGACAGCTGTAACTGTGCTCTCTGCTCTGGGTGCCCTACAGAAACACATTTAGTCACATTTTGCTATGAGTGGAGGGTGTTTCCAACTTAACTAGCTATCATCAGAGTGCTCCTTCCCTGGGTCATGTCACCCTGAGGTGGGCTACAGCGACATGCGGGGCACATGCTGTGGGGAGTCAGAGGAATGCAGTAGGAAGCGGATAGCATCCCAGAACATCCCCAAGGGCTCGGAGGGAGGCTGGCAGCGCCCACAGTTACTGGTCACTCAGGGGATGTCTCAGCACATGCGAGTGGTGCTTTTTCACACTCTAATAACAGTGATAA
Source organism: Fulmarus glacialis (assembly GCF_000690835.1). Taxonomy (NCBI): domain Eukaryota; kingdom Metazoa; phylum Chordata; class Aves; order Procellariiformes; family Procellariidae; genus Fulmarus; species Fulmarus glacialis. Next base: position 14,435 of record NW_009191927.1, read on the forward strand.
TAGCCAGGATCTTTCCTCGGGGAGATTTTGCTTTGTGGGCATGGGCCAAACCTATGCCAAAAGGGGTAGTAGATCTTGCCCTTCTCTTGACAGTCTCAAGAAACCAGTGTCACTCTGCAGGGGGCTGGAGTGAGTGTGAGGGGAAGTCATGGTGTGGGTAGGACAGCAATGGAGCAATGGATCCATGTTCTTCATACCAAAGAGCTAGCCCCTCCCTAGCCTGGTCTATCATCAGGGGTGCAATGCAAACCTCTCTGACCAGTGGAGCGGAACAGTCTCCCTGCAGACCCAGTACACTCAGCCCAGCTGCTAAGGCATCCTTCAGAAGGAGTGAATTTAGTGTGTACTGAGAAAACAAAGTCTGCTCACAATTCTGGTCTCACTACAGCTGCAGGCTGAGCTATCAGGAGCTATGCAGATCACAGGGAGCAGGGACTGCTGATCATTAGCACATCTCTGCAGGAATAGTAAGAAAGCCCCACTGGGGTGAATCAAGTTAGCCCAGGCTTTGACTTTCCAGGCTGCAGGCAGACTGTGCCAGAATCTTAGATGTAAAATCAAGCCCTGGCCCATGCTTTTTGCCTAAAAGAGGAGCACATCCATCTTCCCTGAGGCCCATTAAAACCTCCTGCTGAATGCACGCTCTGTCCGGATGCTGTCAGTTAGATCCATCTCTTCACATTTCCCTGCGGAGCTGTATGCCAGATCCTTGCCCTCCGCAGGAAGGGTTGTGCCGTGCTGGAGCTGCGCAGGCGATTCGCCTCCCTGCCCCTTCCTCTCCCCGTTCCCATCAGCAACCATCGTCAGCCAAGCAGCTGCGTGCCCTTGGTTGCTCTCTCAGCTCTTCATCAGGACCTTCTCTCCCAGAGCATCCAGCAGCTGGATTAAGGTTTTGGCCCCATTCAGCCACAGGCCCTGGCTCGGTATGGGCAGCCAGCGAGGCTGTCCAAGCAGGGCAGGCTGCTAGCATGACCCATCAGAGGTGTCTGGCTTTGGGAAAGCCTCTGTTTTGAGCCATGCCGCCCCACCGCAGCCCACCCCTGAACACACTTCCCCAGCTGTGGCAGCCTTGTGTTCACTCACACAGCTGTCATTTCTGAGTACCATATGTCCATAAATGAGAGAGATATTGTTTTGATTGGGATTTTAGCATTGCAGGTGATGAACAGTATAATACAAATGTGTGTTTGGGGAGACAAATAGTCCAATTTGTTGAGCTAATGAATTTAATTAGGATTTATTTGATTTAATTTATACTTGGTAAGACTGCATCCCCCTGGCCGTTCTCAGCTCAGCTGCACAATTCAACCTGTAATGCAGGCAGATGCTCCTCCCGAGGGCTGGACCACTGGCCAGAAGTTGAAGGAATATTTCAGCCACTTGCCTCGCACAAGGGAGCAAGGGGAGGCTGTCACAGGGAAATGCTTAACAGCAGGAGCAGAGGGCTCTTTCGGAGCTAGCCTGATCTGATAGCTGTCAGCCAGACAGAAACAGCGCATAGATTGTGGGCAGCGAGGGACAAGGGACTGGTGGGGAGTGCCTGTCACTTAAAGTCAGCCAAGCTACATTGGATGTCTCCCTGAAAGGCAATATTGCACCACATTTAGCAGTCTCCTGAGGAAAACTTTATGCAAAAATGGTGACAACAATTCCTTCTCGCCGTGTAACGCGTGAACTGGCAGACTGAGGCTGAAGGTCCTAGCCCATGCATGCAGCCAGGCTGCTCCCATTGCCCTCTGAATATGGCTGATGGCTCGGTGATGCGGCACCCATATCCCCGTGTCTAAGTGCCCGCTGTGCTGGCCAGCCCTCCTCTGGTTCTGCCCAGCTCTGCCTCCCAGAGGTACTGGGATCTTGCTTCCTCTCCCTGCTGCTGTCACGCAGCACAGTAACAAGACATTTTCCCAGTAGACGTGGGTGGAATCCAGCCCAGAGCAGTAAGACAGCTGAGACATTTAGGAAACAGACCTGTCGGGAAAGGTTAAAGGGATTTGCTGCAGCTAGTCTAGAAAAGAGATGGGTGGGGAGATGGAGAGGGAGGAACAGGACAATATTTCTGAAGTCTAAAGGTTGTTTGTAAAAGGGCACTGATCAGTTGTGCTGCTGGTCCATGGTGTCATTGATGTAATTCCTTGCAAAAAACAGCATTAGAGTCAATACTTTATCATAAATGTCATAATATTTAACTTTACAAAAATTATATGATTAAACTCTATAGCATATCATCATTTTGGAGACAATGGAGCAAACCACACGAGGAGGTGGCCTGCTCCATCAGTGTGTCACAGGGCTTTTGCTGGCTGGAGCTCAACTGCTTCTAAATCCCGTCCAGCCACCCTCTAGGCTTTTCTGGCCTCCATCATCACTATACCCCAGCCACACCTAAGGGCCTCACTAAAACACTTTCAACAGCTCTTTGTTAATGGGAATCCAGATTTTAATGATTTAGGAAAAAAAGGCATGTCAGCTTGTTCGATACCATGCAGGCTTTTTTGAGCTGGCCACCTTCCATGTCCACCATGTAAATCTCTGTATGTCCCTCTCCCTTCTGCCTCCTCCAGGTCTTCCCTTCTCTCCTTATTGCAGGGAGGGGTTGACGTCTCAGAGCCAGAAGGTCCCTTGTCTTCAGTGTCAGCAGTCCCCTCCTGCTCTTGGTGGCAACATGTGTGGTATCCCTCAGGGCTTAACCCTTTCCTCTAGAGAGACCCACACACTCAGCTGGGGAGGCTAAGGCAAGTGTGGCGCACGCAAAGCCACCCATGGGAATGTGCTCCCCTCCATCACACACACGTTTATGAAGGTTGCTTTAGTTACAGTTTTCCTGCCTCAGAAGTGGGGTAGAGACAAGCTGATCACCTGAAGTCCCTTCCAGCCCATGATCTATTCGAGGAGCTAAGCAATAGGACCCCCTGTGAAACTTCCCTCAGACACAAGGGAGCAGAATAGAGCTGGCAGATCTTTAAGGACACTTTCCATAGAGCACAAGAGCTCTCAATCCCCACGTGTAAGAAATCAGGAAAGGAAGGCAAGAGACCAGCATGGATGAGTCAAGACCTGCTGGTCAAACTAAAGAGCAAGAAGGAAATGCATAGGCAGTCGAAGCAGAGACGGGTATCCTGGGAGGAGTATAGGAACATTGCCCGGCTGTGTAGGGATGGGGAAGGAAAGCCAAGGTGCGGCTGGAGCTGAACTTGGCAAGGGACACAAAGAATAATAAGAAGGGCTTCTATAGGTATGTCAGCAAGAAAAGGAAGGTCAAAGAAAGCTTACCCCGCCCCGATGAACACAACTGGCAAACTGGTAACAACGGATGAGGAGAAGGCTGCGGTACTCAACAACTTTTTTGCCTCAGTCTTCACTTGGCAACTCTCTTCCCACACCTCTCGAGTGGATGGACCGTAAGGCAGGGACTGGGGGAGCAAAGTCCCTCTCACTGTAAGAGAAGATCAGGTTCATGACCACCTGAGGAACCTGAACATATGTAAGTCTATGGGACCTGACAAGATGCATCCCAGAGTCCTGAGGGAATTGGCTGATGTAGTTGCCAAGCTACTATCCATGATATTTGAAAAGTCATGGCGAAGTCAGGTGAAGTCCCCACTGACTGGAAAAAGAGAAACATTGCACCCATTTCTAAAAAGGGTAGAAAGGAGGACCTTGGGAACTACCAACCTGTCAGCCTCACCTCTGTGCCTGGGAAGATCATGGAACAGATCCTCCTAGAAGCTAAGGCATATGGAGGAGATGGTTCGAGACAGCCAGCATGGCTTCACCAAGGGCAAGTCTTCCCTGCCCAACCTAGTGGCCTTCTATGAAGAGTGACTACATCAGTGGGCAAGGAAAGAGCTACTGATGTCATCTATCTGGAATTCTGTAAGGCCTTTGACACAGTCCCCCACAACATCCTTCTCTCTAAATTGTAGAGATAAGGATTCGATGGATGGACTGTTCGGTGGATAAGGAATTGGTTGGATGGTCACATCCAGAGGCTAGTGGTCAACTGGCTCAATGTCCAGATGGAGATCAGTGATGAGTGGTGTCCCTCAGGGGTCCATATTGGGACCAGTACTGTTTAATATCTTCATCAATGACATAGACAGTGGGATCGAGTGCACCCTCAGCAAGTTTGCAGACGACACCAAGCTGAGTGGGGTGGTTGGCACACCTGAGGGACAGGATGTCATCCAGAGGGACCTGGACAAACTCAAGAAGTGGGCCCGTATGAACTTCAAGAGGTTCAACAAGGCCAAGTGCAAGGTCCTGCACCTGGTTTGGGGCAACCCCCAGTATCAATACAGGCTGGGGGATGAAGGGATTGAGAGCAGCCTGGTGGAGAGGGACTTGGGGGTACTGGTGGATGAAAAGCTGGACACGAGCCGACAACATGCACTCACAGCCCAGAAAGCCAAACATATCCTGGGCTGCATAAAGAGAAGCGTGGCCAGCAGGTCGAGGGAGGTGATTCTGCCCCTCTACTCCGCTCTGGTGAGACCCCACCTGGAGTACTTCGTTCAGCTCTGGAGTCCTCAGTACAAGAAAGACATGGACCTGGTGGAGTGGGTCCAGAGAAAGGCCACGAAAATAATCAGAGGGCTGGAACACCTCTCCTAGGAGGACAGGCTGAGAGAGTTGGGGGGTTTAGCCTGGTGA
>NW_009191927.1:19268-20549 GCF_000690835.1 Fulmarus glacialis
GGTGAAACACGTTAACAGCTTGCCCAGAGAGGCTGTAGATGCCCCATCCCTGGAAACATTCACGGTCAGGTTGGAGGGGGCTCTGAGGAACCTGATCTAGTTGAAGATGTCCCCGCTCATTGCAGGAGGGTTGGACCAGATGACCTTTAAAGATGCCTTCCAACCCAAACCATTCTATGATTCTATAATCTGCATGTGCAGGACATTTCTTCCTGCACTCATTAGTGGCAGATAGGCCCACTGGGTTGCAGAAGATGGTTTTTCAAAAGACTGTGCCGCAGGGAACACACATGTCCCACTGCAGTCCAGCACGCTGGGGGCTGGAGGGCAGAGAGCACATGGATGCTTCTCTAGGGTGAGCAGAAGCTTCCCCATGCTGTTTTCCCTTCCCCCGGGGTGCTGCTGTTAATGTGCCTGTTGTGGTTTTGGTTTAGATTACATCAACACACACAACCTCCACCGGCCTGCCACGGCGGAGCACACAGGAAAGAAAGAGAGCGGGTTGCTGGGCAGCTCTGCCACCGGTGCCGGAGCAGCCGGGGCTCCAGCCACCAGGGCTTCAGACTCGGAGCTCATCAGCTTTTGCTACCTGCACATGCGAGAGCAGAGGAAGGAAAGAGAGAGCAGGACGGATATCAATGAAAACCTGATTTTTTTTGAGGAAACTCGTCCCAGGACCAAATCCGACCCCACTTCCAAAAGCTCTGGCCAAGGCTACCACGGGGCAGCTAACGAGTACGACGTGGATGGCCTTGACCAAGACAAGCAGGCGAGCAGGGCCAGGGCACACACCATAGACACCCACCTGCGGAGCGACATCTCGCACTTCTACTGCGAGTCCTGCCAAGCCAAAATCAAGAGCCGGCTGGCCTCACGCAAGGGGGGCAAGCCCGGCAGCACCCGGGACAATATGGTGGACTTGATGTCGCTCCCCCCTCCCGGGAGCGATGAGGAAGAAGACGAGACGACGTCCCTGCTCCCCGCCATCGCTGCTCCCCCTCCCGGCTTCCGAGACAACAGCTCGGACGAGGATGACCCCAAGCGCCGGGCAGCTGCCCAGAGCCAGGAGCAGGGCCGGCACCTCTGTGGCATCCTCTACGACGAGATCCCTGTCACACTGATAGACAACGTGCAACCGCGGACGGTCCGAGACCATGCCCAAGAGCTGGACGATGCCCTGGTGTCCACCCTGCAGGCGCTGGAAGCCCTGGCTGCTTCAGAGGATTGTCCACATCCCCCACCACAGCAGACAGCAGGTATTTCAGTGGATGTGACTTTCTT
>NW_009191927.1:20580-25637 GCF_000690835.1 Fulmarus glacialis
AGCCTTTCTTTCCTATGGTACATCCTTCCCTTTAGTCTCCTTCTCCCATCCTATATGTAATTGTGGAGCAGCTTCTAGTAAAAACTAAGTTGTGGCAACAGGCTCTAGCAGGAGCAGCCAAGCTGCTGCTCAGAAGATTTCTAAGAAGCTGAGGTGTGACTCCTCTTCCTGACAGTGGCTGAAGGAGTCTCTTGGTTATCCCATATCTTCCACAATGCTGGGGTGAGTCACTAACAAACCAGTACTGTGAGCATGAGTGTCTCCCTGCTGTGACCCCACTCAGCTGGTACCTTCGGCCCTCGGTTTTCGCAGGTTCCCACTCAGGTTTTGCAGTATGTGAGCTCTTCGCAGGGCAAACCTGCTGTCAGATGGGTGTCTCTGGGACCAGCCTGCTGGCAGCACAGTCCTTTGTCCCCCTCCCTGCCTTGGTTGCCCTACTCACTACGGCAGAGTAGCTGTTGCCCGATTTTCCTTCTTGCTCCAGACAAGTCCCTGTATCTCTGCTATCACTAACACCGGAAAGCTTCCCAAGTCTTCTTCCTGGGCCAAGAGCTCTTGCTGAATTGAGCTAGCAAGCCAGCTCAGTGCTGACAAGTGATCTCTCTTAAAAGCATTCACTCTTAGTTGCGGGAAGTCACCAAAGTTTCTCCGATGGGATGGTGTGTCCTGCATTCCTGGGACCCTCCTGCTGCATAGAGTTCCCCTCTTCTCCACGTAGCAGTGTGGCGTAAGTGTTGTCGTGTGGTTTTGTTTGTGTCCCTCCTTAGGTCTTATTGTCCTGGCTGCCATCACTCCTGAGTCATCCTTGGATTCTGGCCATGAAACCAACTCTTCAGAGCTAACTGATGTCTCGGAGATGGTCTCTGCCATGAAGCAGCATCAGAATGCAGCCTACTTCCTTGCTCAACACATCAACAAAGAAAACCTCCTGGCCAGAAAGGACTTGCCTTTCCGAATCCAGAGCTGTGCTGCCCAGGCTGTTCTCACCTCACCCTATCCCCTCAGCCACCAGGAGCCGACCCCTTCATTGAAGCCAGCTTTCTCTCACCAAAGCCCCAACTTTACCAATTGCAAGAGCAAACAGGAGCAGCAGCATACTGAGCGGAGCTACACCTTGGCTGTCCAGCCGGTGCTGACCCCCCAGCTTAATGAGCAAAACAGGGGGGCTCCAGTGCCAGGCTCTGAAGGCAAAGGTGCAGGCCACACAAAAGCTGCCTTTGAGGTATCTCTGCATGCCACAGCAGCCCCGAGCAGGGAGCAGGCACAGGATCTACAAGAGAAGATGCCCAAAGAGGTCCAGCCGAGCTCCAAGCTCCTTCTGGATCAAAAAAGTGGTGCAACTCCAGCCATCATTTCAGCTGCTCTGCAGCAAGTGGCAAATGCAAAAGGCTCAGCTCCCCAAGTGGTAGCAGCCTTAAAAGAAGACAAGAACATGAATGGCACCAGCAGCTGTGCATCAGCCAGCAGCAAGCCTTTGAAACTTAACGGAGGTCCACAAACTGCAGAGACATTATGCAACTGTCAACAGCAGCAGCAACTCTCTCCACAGCAGCACTGTGAAGTTTCTCCAAGTCCTAAACAAGCTCATGGCAGTAAGGCTGAAGCTTTCCACCTCGCCTCAGAAGGTGAGGAAATGATGCCCAGTAAGACTTTTGCCTCTAAAAGCTACCAGCAAAAAGTGAGTAGGGATGCTCCAGGAAAAGCCGCAAGTGGAGAGCCAGGTCAGAAGACGGGTGGTGAAGCCACGGGCCTCATCTTTCAGAAACACACAGCTCCTTCAAACCAAGGACAGAAAACGCAACAGGAAAGTTCAGCCAAAAGCTTGAAAGCTGAGAATAGCAATCTGCACTCTCCATCACCTGGTAGCACTTTCAGGAGCACCAGTGAGGAACCCAAAGGGCCAATCCAGCTGGTGCCCAGATCCGAGAGCCTGCAGATCAGCACTGTGCCTTCCAAAAAAGTAGAAAAAGTCCTGGAGGTGACCCAACAAGATGCTGATGTCCCAGCTAAACCCAAAGCTCCAAAAGCTCCCTTCAGATTGAGGAACCTGTTCTCTGCAACATTTCCGACCCGGCTGAAGAAGGAGACGGACGAGCGGCAGGCCCAGCTGCAGAAGGTGAAGCAGTATGAGCTGGAATTCCTGGAGGAGCTGCTCAAGCCAAAAAGCAAAGGTGACCTCCCACCACAGGAGTATCTGCACCCTCCTGCCCCTGGGCGCTGCAGCTGCCAGCTAAGGAGCAGTCCTGTGCAAAAAGTCCCAGGGATGTCCAGGGAGCAAAGGCGTAGCTGCGACTGCAAGCGGATTTGCAGAGGGGTGAGGCCACCCCCTAACCAGTTGGTGATGCCAGAACTGGAGAGGCAAGGGAGGGATAAAGTCACCAATGACCAGAAGCAGGCAGAAGCCATTAGGTTGACAAGCATGAGCAGCCCTTCCAAAGGCAAGCGGATACGATCCACAAGTTTAGAGTCCAGAGACTACCGGTCAGATCCAGAGAACAGCGTGTCCTGTTTAACAACGTGCACTTCCCGGGGGGAGTGCATGGGTGCTCCACACTACAGGAAGCTCTTGCGTCGCTACAGTGTCAGTGAAATAGATAAGACTGATAGGACATCCCTGTCCTCTGACATCTACCAGAACATCTATACAACCAAGCAGAAAGGCCCCCAGAAAGAGCCTGAGCCCAGCATCCTTTGTCCTGTTCTGAAGAGCAAAATCCAGGAAGCCTCTGGAGTGGCTGACCCCTCCTATGTCCAGATAGCACAGGAGAAAAAGAACCAGAAGGGGTCAGCAGTGTTCTCTGTCCAGGAGGAGATGTATCCAAGTCCTGCTGAGCTGCAGGATGAAGACATGGAGGATGAGAAGTGCTGCTCCATCCGGTACTGCTTCTACTACAGGAAATGCGATGTTGCAGATGATGGGAGCGAGAAGGATGAGCTGTCCTATTCCATCCCCATGCAGATACTCCCGGGAATGAAGCTGGACAATCAGATGGTCCCAGTCATGAGCAGGACTCTTCAGGTCCTAGATGCAACAGCCTGCAGCAGTCCCAATGACAGTCAGACCCAGGAAATAGATTTAAGGACCTCCAGTTTTGAGGGGAGCTTGGCAAAGATCAACACCCTTCGAGGCCATGCCTACAGCTTTCCCAATGGGTTTCTGCAAGTGCAGCTGGACACCAATGAGCTCCTGACTATCCTGAGGCAGTGTGTGGTGAGCCCTGACATCCGGGACTGCAAATCCTACATCTCCCAGCTGTCTGAGTACAAGCAAGAGCTCGCCCTCAAGTTCAAAGAGTCAGGGGTCCTGCCGCCGCATGGCAGGCGTCGACGAGACATTTGTGAGGCTGGTGTACATCGTGCGCTCAGACTCCCAGCGCCAAGAGCTGCTGACAAAGGTGGAGGAAGTGGTGAGAAACTACACCTTCCTCCTGAAGGCTGCGGAGGAGTCCACAGCCAGAACGCTGAGCCACCAGCAGACGGTGGAGCAGCTCGCCCGCCAATCAGCCACGGGTGCCACTGTCATGAGCACGCTCACACGCTCCCTAAAGACATTGATCAATAAGTAAGCCAGCTATGAAAACCAACAAGCCAGTGTGTGCTGGGCCATATGCTAGTGGTTCTCAAATTGCATAGGTCTGATGAGGATGCATGTCTACAGGCCCACATCTACTGGGGTTTGCAGTACCCAAGATGCTCTTTTATCTCTGCAGAATGGATGGTCATGAGCACGCTCACACGCTCCCTAAAGACATTGATCAATAAGTAAGCCAGCTATGAAAACCAACAAGCCAGTGTGTGCTGGGCCATATGCTAGTGGTTCTCAAATTGCATAGGTCTGATGAGGATGCATGTCTACAGGCCCACATCTACTGGGGTTTGCAGTACCCAAGATGCTCTTTTATCTCTGCAGAATGGATGGTTGTGTTGGTGGTGTTTTTGAAGGGTATATTCATGCCCTGTCGCAAGCTGTGCAACCAGCTCATTGGGGGGTCTCAAGCAGCTGCTCTGTTTGCTCTCCCATGCTGGCTTGTCAGTGATGGTACCTGGGGGGCACAGTCACCCCGTCTCCACACTAGTTTGGTTTCATGTGGTTCTGGGCCTCACTTGTGCAAAGACCTTTGTCACGGTGTGTGGTGGGCCAGTGAGTTAGCAGGAACTGAGCTGAGATCTCCTGGCTTCACTTGGGCAGTTTGGAGCCAAACCAGTGTCTTGCCACGTAAACAGCTCTTCTGCCTCCAGGGTCTTCCTGGCCCACAAGTGCAACATAATTAGCAGCAAAAGGGATCTCTGGAGTGCAAGTCACTGCTGCTATGCTAGGTCTTGGGAAGTAGTCCTAGGATGGGCAGGATGCCATAATCCTGGTGTAGAGTTAGGTCACCCTAGTAGGCTCTACTCTCACAGCTTAGGCACCAATGCCCTAGTCCTGAGCACAGGTACTGCCTGTGCAAAAGGCGAGGGCTTAATGCGTGCGAGTAGGGAGGATCCAGGGAACTACAGGTCTGTCAGTCTGGCCTCAGTGCTGGGGAAGGTTATGGAGCAGATCATTTTGAGTGTCATCACCCGGCATGTGCAGGACAATCAGGTGATCAGGCCCAGTTAGCATGGGTTTATGAAAGGCAGGTCCTGCTTGACTAACCTGATCTCCTTCTACAACAAGGTGACCCGCTTAGTGGATGAGGGAAAGGCTGTGGATGTTGTCTACCTACAGTTTAGTAAAGCCTTTGACACCATTTCCCACAGCATTCTCCTGGAGAAACTGGCTGCTCATGGCTTGCGCAGGCCATGTACTCTTCGCTGGATAAAAAACTGGCTGGATGGCCAGGCCCAAAGAGTTGTGGTGAATGCAGTTAAATTCTGTTGGCGGCCAGTCACAAGTGGGGTTCCCCAGGGCTCAGTTTTGGGGCCAGTTCTGTTTAATATCTTTATCAACCATCTGGACAAGGGGATCGAGTGCACCCTCAGTAAGTTTGCAGATGACACAACACGGGAATGTTGATTTGCTTGACGGTAGAAAGGCTCTACAGAGGAATCTGGACAGGTTGGATCGATGGGCCGAG
>NW_009191928.1:0-17012 GCF_000690835.1 Fulmarus glacialis
GATTCTATGATTCTATGATTCTAAATAAGTATATTGTTTAATCACACAGCACCCTTTGCTGTGTTTTTCAGAAGTAGGTCTTACGATGCTGGCCGAACTTCACTTTGGGTCGTTAGCCTCCTTTTAAATTTCCCCTGTGGTTCTTCCTAATTGGAAAATGTTATACTTCACTGACATTCTTTGGGGCATAGCTTGGTTTTTTTCCATATTAAATGTAACTACCTTTTCTATCAATTTTCTGTCAACCCTCTTTGGCTTAGTTGCTCCACCCCATTATTATATATAAACCTCTCTGCCCCTACTATCATGTTTCTACATAATGTTTAGTTAAGGCTCATGCTAGACAACAAACTATCCAAGGTATAACCTAAAGCTCGCTGTGTTCTAAAGAACCATCCACACTTAATTCAATCTATAAATAATAATAAAAAATAAAAAAGACTTCAAAAGATATCATTACTATGTTTCAGCTGCCATTTAGCAACATTGCGATCAGCGGTAAATGTGTACATTACTCAGCTTAGTTCTTTGTAATAAACTCTAAATGTAGGGTGCCATTTTTGTTGGTACACAAAGACTGTTTGAACATGGAAGCCGAAACTTGGATGAACCAGAAACAGAACATCCAATCCCTTGGATGGTATTCTTAACATAAACATACAAAAATGTATTCTTTTTCGTAAGTATGGGATTAGTTGTGAACGATTCAAGAAAAAAGATGTATTCTAACTGTTGTCGGCTGTGGAGAGAAAGTGAACTTTCTTGATACTAACAATACCGGTGTGTTGTAAGAAAAGGCAAAATGATCAAAAAAGATACGGCAAAGGTTTGTGGGAGAAAGAATCCTATTCATCTCTTATCTTGGGAGTTTAACCAAATGATTTCCCCCCACATTGTGGGAAGGACAATTTGTAAAGGCCTCTTAAGACTTGTAGTGTAAATGTAAAATTGCATGAGGAAAGCAGCCTGATGAGAAGAACACGGTATTATTAAGTTCATGTTGTTAATGATTATAAAATGTGAGCGAAGCCAATGTTAACGTAAGTCAAGTTAAATGAAAATTTGCAAATGGTTGATGAAACGTGAATATGGAAAAAATAATGCACACAGTGATGCTTTCCAAAAGTGTCAGAAATGCCATATCCCCTGCTGTTTGCACTCCTGAAAGAATTCAAATGACACCTTGCATCTAAAATCACAATTACCAAGCCTCTCCTTTTGCTTCTGTGCTGAGGAGAAGAGAGGGATTGCTATGGAGACAATATATAGCTAATAGCTGGAGGGTAGGTGGAATAAATTCAATAAACAAACAGTCACAGCTGAAAAGAAGGAATGAGGGTTGACAACCAAGTCTGACAAAAAGCTTCTGATTTTATACTGAAACTTTGAAAAGGATGTAGAAATCAAATACTGTCACTAAAAACTGATAAAGCCATTGAATCAGTCAGGGAAAAACATCAGGAAATGATCTGTTTAAAATGAGAAGCTAACAGACAATCATAGGACCTTTTACTAAACTCTACAACTGTTTCTGTGGCTTTGAACTGGTCATTTATATTATTGCACTCTCTAAGCATCAGATTACTATGAAATCCCTCTAGGTTTCCAGTCCGGGCATTGTGTGAACACTTGCCCTCTCTATTTAGCCAGTTCATTTCTTCCTGTACTCTTAAAAACAGCAAAAAGCTGGGCTGGTATGATGAGCCAACTCCAAGGGATGCAATCAAACAATCTTACAAATCACCTGCTGATTTTAAAAAGCAATTACATGTCTGAGAAAGGTCATTAAATAATGCATAGTATGGCAAGTGACATAGAGTTACGTTAATGGAAACACTTAACACTGTTACCATGGTTAGTGTGAAAAACATGCCCAAAAGGGGCCAGTGCTGTTGACTGCCACTATTGATTCCAGAAAACCTCATTAGTTCTGCTTCTCAACAAGTTATGAAATACTGGAGAAATGCCTGTCATTGTTCTTCTGTCAATTAGAATCAAATATAACAAAAGTATAATCTGGTTTTTGTTACCCTATCTCTGTTCTGTATGTAGCTCCTGCCCACATTATATTATTTACTATTGAACAACAGAAGTATTTTAATGGTGGGAAAGGAGAACTCTGACTGCAATTGTTACCTTCCAATAATCTTTCTGTGTACCTGGTCTGGCTTCACATCTTTTGTTGCAGAGCCAGATCATAAATACTTTTCCTTTAGTGACTTCTTCCTTTTCAATCAGATGGCTTTTAATCATTAACTTGTGCAGTTTTATGCTGCCTTTCCTGAGATTCACGACCTGGTTCTGATTCTGTCACTGGCCATGTCTCACGTCCCAGAAAATGAGGAGGGTCTTTTGGGGAGGGGTGGGGAGGAGGATGGAAAGGCTGAAGGGTTTTTTTGCTAGAGCCCCGAATTTTACACATCTCTTCTGTCCCAGTTATTCACCCAAACCATAGCTAATCAGCATGACAACTTTGTTAATTTTTGCTGTTATTTGCAAGAAATTAGCTTTGTCCTTTTTATTAGCATATAGCCTGAGTTCTCCAAGTTCATTTGAGTTCCTCATTACTCTTCTGTAAAATAATACAAATCTTTTAACAATTTGCAAATACAACTGACAGAGCTATGATTAGAAGATTGTGTTCAGCTCATTTTTCTCCCTGTTGTCGCCTAGTATCCTTCTAATCAAACATGGCTGGCAATGAACTGTAGCAGTTGAGAAGCTGACATACATTAACTTTTGCTCCTCCTATTGCAGATTCAATAACCTACTGCAAAGAAACCATAGTGACGCTGAGGGCAGTAATACACTGCCATGACTAGATCCAACAAATACTGTTTACCAGAGAAACTCGTGAGCTATTCATTTTAATTGCTGTCATAATTGGTGGAAGAGAGCAAGTGGCTGTGATTAGGTTATGGAGAAAGAAATAGGAGGGATCATAACTGGAAAGCCTTGACTCTTACTGCTAACACGTCTTCATTTTAATGCAAAAAGCATCGAGAGGAGCTATATTACTCCAAGTTTCTTTTACAACATATTGACATGTAGCAGATGTGAACATGCATTGTAGAATTCTGTATATAGAGAAATATAAAGAATCCTCAAATTCCCCCAGAACAATAAAAGCTAGATGTGCACAGTTCAGTGAACCCTGATGTGCAATAGTACTACCACTATTCTCTGACTGCCACCTGTCTATCTCAGCCTACTCTTTCCGTCTCTCTGACCTCTACTCCTGGGCAGCCCACTGGACATCGCAGCAGCACATGGCTAGTGCTGAGTTACTTGACCTGTTCTTGGTTCCGTAGGAGTCCAGAGAGAGCACCATGAACTGGCCACGTGTTAACCTTCTCTTCGCCTGGGGTGGGTTTGCAGTGCATGCCGCCATCCGTGCTGCCGCAGTGGTTAAAGGTAGATCAGCTACATCCAAATTGTGCTCCCATCACTAATTAAGATTTTTTTTTTCTTCTCATTTTTGCTATCTAGAAATTAGGGATGTAATCTCAGCAATTTATCTAGTCGGTGTTACCTCCATATAAGCAATGGGAAAGATAGAAACTTTAGAAAGACAGTTTGTCTCCTATTGTATTCAACCATTTGGGGATTAGATGAGTCACCCCTTAGATTTATCAGTCCCTCTACACTGATTACAAAGGAAACCGATATGACTAGCCTAGATTACGCCACTTTTCAGATGATAAAAGCTTGGAGACAAGAATCCCACGTAACCTGAGCGACAGGGAAATTGGTTGAAAAAGTACTTCAGTGAGGGAGGCTGAAATACAGGACTGCATAGAAGCTAACAAGTAAAACAATATAAGTAGATCTACATGTCATTGTAGTAAAGTATTGTAAATGAGTTTGTAGTGTAATGAAGCTTTGTTACGAAATGCCATACTATACCCCAGAAGTGGAGTCATTACCTTGTGTGTTGAAATTCTTGTATTTCCACTGAAAAAAACCCTCAAAATTAACTAATGTCTCAGTATTTTGTATTTTTATTTATATGCACTGGTAATGTTCTAGAATATGTTAATGGTGTCAAGCTATGGATGCCAATGGCTAGGCACGATAACTCTATGAGCAAATTATCAACGGTACAAATAAACAGAATTCCACTGGTGTAAGTACAGCAATACCGATTTATGCCAATTGTGATTTTGAAGCTATATATTTTGATGGAAAGCTTTGAGAAAAATAATTCCATAATATAAAAAGCGTAAAGAGAAATCTGAAAACAGAAATAATTCACTCCATTTAACTGTCCAAGATGAAACACAATTGCATCTTTTCTTCTCTTGTGCATTCTTATTTATAGTACACAGTAAACTCTTGAATGGAAACAACTGGCATATTGTCTAGCTTCTAACAGTGGCTGACACTAGTTCAAATAGATGGTCTTGACAGCATGCCCAAAGAAATGGTTCAGCTTTACAGTCTAGAAAATGTTGTGTTTCTTCTGTGAACTGAGTGCTTACATGAAGCATATAAAGATACATTTTTTAAATTAAGAACATAGTCTTTATTTCGTTGTGGCTGCATTGTTCAAGCTTGCGGCCCCACAGGGAGGAAAAGCAGTACTCAGAGAAATGAATGGAGTGCTGATTGCACCTCACTGTTCATCTGAAGTAGCATGAAAACTATTAATACAGCTGAAGTAGCTGACTCAATCCCATGTTTTCATGTATTCTCAAAGAACGATACTAGCTGCCAGGGCTTAGAGCAGGAGGCATGATTGAATCCTGAGGCTTCCCAGCTGAGGCTGTGTGAACTCTCTAGGTCTGCACCAGAACTGTGGCAATGTACAGACTGCAGCTGTGGGCTGGCCAGGGATCAGGCTTCTGGGGTCTGTGTGAATGCATGTGAACGCAGAGGTCCGTGATTTCAGGGAGTATCAACTCCACAAGCAAACTATGGAAATAAAATAAATTCAAGATGCCCAATGTATCAGGCTGTGGATGTTGTAAATTTTGTATCAGATTTGTATGTTTGTACCAGAAGTGTGAGAGGTGCCCAGTCTGGAATGCTACCAACAGTAGAATGGAAAATTCAAGACTTCTGGACTTTCCTTTCTCGTGCATTGTATTTATAGGTCATTGACTTCCTCTATAAACATAAAATAGTTTGGACAAACAAATCGTGTTTGGCAAGCTCTATAAAACCCCTCATTTGCGCAAAGCAATTCTAGTTAGTACAGAAGTGTGTGAATAGATCAAATTCTTCTGATAGTTTTCATCCCAAGTGTCTGAGTTAACATTTATTCTTTTGATAATGGTCCCCTTCAGTCACAGGGACGAGGAATCCAAACATTGTGTTGTAACAGACTGCAGTCCAAACACCTTCATAAAAACTATGTGGACAAGGTGTGGCCTCAAAGCTGTGTTGGGTTTACAGTAAACTAACATGATCAGCAAAAGGTTCTGCATGTGACTTTGCTGTTCGGGACAAACCGACAGCTGCCGTAGCTTATGATTCCTATCAGTTTTGTTAGAAATGCTGTGTCTGTGGTACATCTAAGTACAAATTTGACTTATTTTAAATGAATAAATATTAACTTCTGCTGGAATGCTCACTCCAAAATAACTATGAAATGGTGCAATATCACATATTCTGACATTTCAATTTTTGAAAGCATTCAACTGTTTAATAAAACACTAAGGGACAATATTTTGTGTTCACATGCAGTGTTACATTAGCTACGTGCATTTAGTTATAAACACGAATATATCTATTAAAGTGATTCGTTGTGATAATTCAGACTATGAATCACTTTCCGACAGCATGGGAAGTCTGTACTAGCTGATGTGCTGTTAGAAGGGCAACCAAGTTGTCCATTACTGTGCAGAAGTGTGATGCATTAATGGCACGCACAAAATGCAGCATAGCCTAAGGGGAAGCTTTTAGGCTGCTGTGAACTAGTTATTCCTGGGTCTCAGCTCCGCTGCTTAGTGGATTTGTGACTTCAGGATTCTTTCTTACTCTCTCTGACCAGCTCTGTACTAATTGGTTTTGCTCAAAACTGCCTATGGTTGCTGTCAGCCAGCAGTTTTGGCACCAGGAGCTGGAACCTTGTCACCTCTGAGGCTCTGATGACCACTGGCAGCTAAATCATGCCTGGATCTGTAGACCTGCTCTGACAGAGGGCCAAAGCTCAGGCAACTTCTACAAAAATGACCTAGTGATAAACATGGTGTGTTATATCAGTCAGTGAAGTGCCCAGAGTATATCAAAACCACTCCTTTCTGTCATTAACGTAATTTCAGCGTAATGCATGTATGTTCTGCTGGCACCAAGAGGTCAGCTGGTGTTAGATCAGATGCTAAATAAGAGCGAAACCTGCATTTTCGGTCTCCAGCCTTTATAAAGATATGGCCTGATTGGGATTAGAAGAAAAAGAAAAATATCAGGCTAAGTTGTAATATAATGAATAGTATTTTTAGGAAGGTCAGTTCTTTATTTCATTTACATTTTTATATTCCAGACTTTTTAAAAAAATAGTCTTTTATTCAGTATGCCCACTCAAGAGAGAATAGACTCCCCGTTAGCATGTCCTAATTAAGAGGCTTTTCTGCTAGATTATAAATGTGACTTTTTAGCCTAATTATGTACAATAATATTGACTGATTTAGCTCTGCATCTGTCAGTGCAGTCTTTACTGCACCCTCATTCCCTTGATTTTCTGTAATGTGAGTACTCCGTAAATAACACCAGTTCCTCTATTCCTGCGACACAGCCTGCCTGGGGCTAGTCAAGTTTTATCAATGTTTGGGTTGTTTTCCAGTTTGTTTCTCAGAAACGTACTGGCAGAAATATACTGGCAAGTGTGGCAGATATGCTGAAAATAATTTACCTGCCATGCCACAATCATGTGAACTCTCTTTGTTTTCTTGGAAAGAATTTTGAATTTGAACTATGAACTCTATAACATTGCTTGTATTTCTGCAGAAATGATGTGCATTTATCAAACCAGAAACTGAATGTTACTCATCTGTGTCCTGTCCTCTGACTTGTCTTCACAAGAAGACTAAACATGGATCTTACTTCTTTGCTGTATAAATGTGTATTTAAGCTTTGGAATTAAATCCAAAAGTATAAGAAAAAAAAAAAAAAGGAAAAAAACTGCTGAATGTTACCTTTGTATTCATTAATGGTTTGTTCAAAATGGTCTGTGAATGAGGCTTTACCTCAAATTAAAATGGAGACAGTGTATCATACCTGCTGGTCAGTAACAGAACATACATCCTCAGTCCAATACACAGTCCCCACTCCAAAATAGCAACTATCTTCTATTGCAAATAGTGAATTTTCCCAGAAAGACTATAATTATAATTAAAAAGTTTATTATGAGAGATTCATAGTGTAAACCAAAGGCACAAATGTCAGCCAACAATATATTTATGATATCTTGGCCAGAATTTGCAAAATTGCAATCTTTCAATAACTAATTTGAATCAGTAAGTGTAGAAGAAGTATTTATGGTGGGTTTTTTTTTTTTTCCATTTTCCAGCCAGTTCACCTTGATTTCATATTCCTGATTTTCAGCATTTAATTCGTCCATCCATTAATGACCTAATTTCATGACTTCATGAAATAATTGTGGGATGTGATCCTGGACGTGCGTACACAGGGCCGATAAGAAGTCACTGGGAAGGCTGCAGTGCAGAGCACTGGTGTTTCTTGTGGGATGCCCGTCGGGACCACAGCATATTTAAAGCATCCTCTTCATTTCATTTTCTTGTTTCAGCACACTGTGTTGATTTGACAGGGTACAGCAGAATGGAAATCATTTAGACAAGATGTCAGAGGGTTTTTACTGTCTGAGACTGAAGTTGCCTTTGGGACTGGGCCTGGTTAGTACCAGCTGCCGCATGCTGCCATCTCACCGACAGGCAGGGAACGTCCCGCAGACCGGAGCAAACTCAAATCCTGCTGTTTTCTTTAAATATTACCTTCTTGGGGAATGAAAAAAGGTTCAGAGGCAAAGAAAGCTGTGCTTGGCCTCTGATTTGCAACGGTTTTAGTACAGTTTTCCCTTTGCAGGTTATTCTGCAGTCTATAGTTCTGTTAAATCCTGGTATTTCTTTAGAAAGCCAGGTGCTCTGCAGCTAAGGCAGGTTTCTAAGGGCAAATTTAGTTTGTGGAACTGATAAAGGAATGATGGTAAGTCCCATGGCCTTAACAGCATTCAAGGATGTCCCATGATGCCTTTTTTCATTTGAGTTTCAGATTGCATATTAACTGCAGTTGTTTTATCACTTTCCTGCGCTGTAGTGCTTGTACTCTTTGCACGTTACAGGCCTGTTTCTGTGGAGTGCTGGATGCTTCCGAGCCCGCGGAGGTGAGGCTGCTCAGCAGCTCAAAGCACCGCATCCCATCCCAGTTTATAGAGGAAATCTGCGTTATTTATCTGGTAGTACCAAAACTTTTTATATTTTGTTTCACAGCATCTTTAAAATGTTACCTAGGCTCTACCTACGAATACAATCTGACTGTTCTTCCATCTCACCTGTTTCGTACTTGCATAATTCTACTGAGGTCAGAGTCGTTCCTATTTTAAACTGTGCAAGATGAGACAAAATGTAAGAAAGGTTTGTAGTCTGCAAGCCTATGGCTGTGAGGGATTAGTACCAGCTGTCTCATCAAACTTGTTGTGTCAGATGGAAATAAAACTGGAAAGCTGGACATGCAAATGAGCAGATACTGGCTACTGAATTCTGCCAAAGACTAGCTACGCAGGAAGAGAAATCCTATCAATAACAGTGTGAAGTAAGGCTACAGACCAACGGTGGTTTTCCAGCAAATGGAAACAGGTTGCAGCATTACAATGCACTATTTATTTCTAACCATCCCCGTTTTGGCAAACAAGGTTTCTAAAAACAATGTCAGTGAACCTGAATCCTGGTGTTATTACATTGAAAACGCCATTTTGCCACCTAGTGGTGAACTCTCTTTTTATGTTCTATGTTTTTACTTCTCGAACTTGCATCTTCTTACTGTGCTGTGAACTGTATGTTGTTCAGGCAGACAATTCTTGCTAGAAGGCATATAGTAATTTTCTAGAAAAGCGGCTACATATTCAGTGTCGACTGAAAGTTTGTTGGGATGAACTAGCTAGCTCATTTATTTTAAGTATTGTCCGGTTTGGAAAGCTTCTTAATGTTCAAGATTTGTATTATTTTGTTAAAGATCAAAAGAATTAGTCTTTTAGCCCTGTTGAAGGTTTTAATTACACAGCATCTTCCAAAGTTTTACTGTTATGATTTTCAGAGTAGATAGAGGACTTGACGCTGTAATATAGCCAAGCGAGCCCCCTACCACACACAGCCTTTTGAGACTCATTGGGCTGCAGGAACAAGGCTGCAGGTGCATTGGTGCATCGACACATTGCACCTAATTTTGAAGGGTGTAAGGAGCTGCTGTACAGCCCAGCGATAAACCCTTCTGAAATAACAGCATCTCTAAAAGAAGTCCTTGCAAAACCATGCACTAAGTGTGGGATTTTGTGCATGGAGACAATCCCATCTGGGATATATTTAGTTATAACAAAGCTGTCTTTTGTTTAGCATCTCAGAAACAGCTGTGTTTTGTCCATAAGCCAGAGAACGAAACCGAGAAAAAAAAATGAAGGTGTATTATTTTAGTCTATGTAGTTTTATTTTGATGTTTTCTGCTTGTGGGATTGAATGAAAGGAACATATTTCCTGAGTGCTTTGCCAAACATTTTTTTCATTTAAACCTCTGAAATATATGCCAAAACTCCAGTGACCTTTCCTCTTACTATAATGGCTCTTGTCTTACTGGAGAGGGCTAAGTATTGCTGGTGAAATTATACCTTCACAAGAGCAGTATAATGCTGGCTAAAAAAAGAACCATATAGAAAGGAAAACCTTTCAAGACCTAAGATGCTAAGGGCACCCTTAGCAAAGGTGAACTCAGGTGTGTCAGGGCCATCTGGTGAGCGAGGACGGTCTGATGAGCAAGAACGGAACTACACACAAACATTCACTCTTCATTTTTTTTTGCCTGGTTATTCATTCACAGCATGGCGTCGTTGTGCGTATTCCTTTAAAGACAGACTGACTCTAGGGTTTCCAAATGAAAGCAAATGACTGATCGTCAGCTCCCATAAAAATCCATCTAAAGTGGCAAAGCTTTCTCCAAAAGGCTAATGTAAAATTCAGAGGGCAAGAAGACATAGTCCAGAATTGGGTGTGAATAGACACAGGCTACACTAAATTTTATCAAATTCCTGAATACATTTTGAAGTAAAATATCAAAAAGAGCCTCAGAAAACTATTTTAACTCATGTTGAAAAATATGAATCCTAAAAAGGATTTATTGTTCAACTTTCCCTATCTCTCTTCTCTCCCCAAAATTAAAGAATTGCATTTATAAATAAAGTTGAAGTTAGACCTGACTTTATTAATAGCAGACCTTGTACAAAAATACTTATTTATTTATTTCATTGATAACTTTGGTAAGATTAATGCAGATTTGTAGAAGTTCCCAATAAGGATGTTTACTCTAAGTTTCATCAAATGAATTATTTCATGACACCTGTAAACTGTTAAAGGTTTCTTCCTTGTACATATGTCAAGTCATATACTAATTGACCAGTGAGTTTTACTGTGGATTTGAATCAGGTTGTCGTGGTGTAGAAAACTGAAACCATGACCCTTATTTCCATCAGCTTCACCCCTTTGGTAAACAGATGGTATTTGGTTTGGCTGAGTGAATGGAGATATTTCTGAACTGACTTTAATGATCCATCTGATTTTTGTTTTTCAACAAATTATAGGATCATAGGATACTTCAAGTGGGAAGAGACCTCAGGAAGTCTCTAGTTTAACCTCCTACTCCAAGCAGGGTCAGCTATGGGGTCAGACCAGGTTGCTCAGGGCTTTGTCCAGTCAGGTCTTGAAACCCTCCCAGAATGGAGACTTGAAACAATCTCTCTTTGCAACCTTTGCTACTGCTTGATGGTCCTCCCTGAACACTTTGATTGAGCACAGATGCCTGGGAGACCTTGTCAGTGAAGACTGAGGCAGGGAACGCACCGAGTACCTCAGCCTTACCCATGTCTGCTGTCACTAAATCACCTTCCCATTCAGCAATGGTTCCACATTTCCCTTGTTCAGCCTTGTACTACTAATGCAGCAGAAGGACCTCTTCCTTGTTCCCCTTGATGTCCCTTGCAAGTCTCAATTCCAGCTGAGCTTTGGCTTTCCCAACGCCATCCCTGCATTCCTGGCCTATGTTTCTTCCACCTCCATAGGCTGCCTTTTTGCACTGAAGCTCCATCACAAGTTCCCAGGTCAGCCAAGCCAGTCTCCTGATGTGTCTACTTGTTTTCTTGAGTATTGGTGTGGAGGATCATGTCCTTAAAGACCCGTCAGTTTCCTGAGCTCATTTACCCTTCAGGGATGCCTCCCATGGGATCCCACCTGATAGTTCCCTAGATAAGCCAAAATCTGTTTTCCTGATGTCCAGGGTCTTCGCTCTGCTACTGTCTTTCCTCACTCCCCACAGGATCCTGAACTGCATGATTTCATGTTTGCTGCTAACGAGGCTGCCAATGATTATCCAGACACGTCTGGGTAACGCCCAACCAGTTCTTCCTGTGACTAGGAGATCCAGCTGTTCATCATCACTGGTTGTCCCATACAGTACCTGTATTAAGAAGTTACTCCTGACAACCATCAGAAATCTGGTTGTGTCCCATTGTTGCCCATCCAGCAGACGTTGGGGGGTTCAGGTTCCCCATGAGAACCAGGGTCTGTGACCAGAAATATCCTTGAGTTGTTTAAAGAAATCTCTGTCCACTTCTTCACCCTGATCAGGGGGTCTGTAACAACAACCCACCACAATGTCTACCTTACCAGCCTCTCTTCTGTTCCTGACCCACATGCTCTCCCCGAGTCAGATGTCCGTCCCGTAGGAAAGCACCATACATCCAAGCTGCTCCTTCACATAGAGGGCAACCCCTCCTCCTTGTCTTCCCTGCCTGTCTTTCCTGAAGAGCTTACATCCATCCTGTTGCTCCCTCCAGTTGTGCAAGCTGTCTCAACACGTCTCAGTTATTCCAACAATGTTGTGGTTTTTTGACTCCATGCGAAGCTCTAGTTCCTCCTGCTTCTTCCCCTGGTTGCAGGGCTTTGTATACTCTTAAAGTCGATGTCTCTTTACCCTTTTTATTGATTCTGAGGTGTCTCTTGTTCCTGCCACCCTGCACCCTTTGCTTTCCACCCTTGTTCACTGCTACCTCCCTTACCCATGGGTTGTTATTTCCATCCCTCATAATTTCTAGTTTAAAGCTCGTCTCACCAGGTTGGCCAGCCTGTTGGCAAACACTCGCTTGCCCTACTTTGTCAGGTGGATTCCATCTCTCCCTAGCAGTCCTCAATCCTCAAAAATCCTGTGTTTTTAAAAGCCAAATCCCTGTTGATGACACCAGTTGCACAACTAAGTATTGATTTGCAGGACCATCTGCTCCTTCACAAGCATTTCCCCTTCACCAGCGAGACCAAGGGAAAACCATCTGGGCCCCCACACCCTTTACCCTCATGCCTGGAGCCATGTAGTCACTCCTGACTACCTGTTAACAATATAAGCAATCTATTTCATTGCTGAAATTAGATGCTTATATTTGAAATATAACTTGAGTCTAAGATTCTCTTAAAGATGCAATTATTATAATTTCAAGACTAAATAATTTTCTATTTTCTATCCAAATTTGATCAAACATTGAACCTTGGAAAATCGATTACTTAGAAGTAGATATAATCATAGAAATCCTTTGAACTTAGATCACTACATTCAGCTTGCATTACTAGTATTTCTTGATAAATTTCTTTTTCTTGTGAATCTTATAGATGGGGATAGTATTTCAGCTATCCCTGTAGACTACAGACTGGAGAAGTCTATACATCTCTATATACCTATAGACTTTTCAAGTGATTTGTTTGTAGAATGCTGTCTCTTGATTTTGGTCTCACAAAGTAGAGAAAACTGACTGTCCTTTTCATAAGAAATGACCTTTCTGTTGCTGAAATATCTGTTCCTTCAAGAATCTAAGAAAAATTGTCTGCCATGGTTAAGACTGTTCAAAAGGGAAATTAAATGTTTCCATTGTAGCTCACATCTTTTATTGGATCTTGAACCTCAGGTTGCATGCAATGCAAAGTAGTTCTCAAAGAAATCTTGAACTCCTCCTGACTTAACACTTCATGTTTTCTGTCTTAAAATACGGTTTCCAGTGGGAACAATTTGTTACAAATTAATTCTATGATTTCACAACACCTCTGCAGTGCCATTTAGTAGTGTCTTGGCTTCCCATCAACTACAGTAGCGAGTGGGATTTTTTACAACAGCATTTGTTCTCAGTATTTTAACTCTTTTCTCTAATTACCTCTGCTGTTAAAATGGCCACATTGTCAAGTCTAGCGAAAATTTCACAAACATTCATTGTCTGCACAAACAGAATGAAATCTCAGCTATAAAATGCCAGTTGATTATACAGCCTTGAATGAAACATTATACTTCTTATTTTGCATTATTATTACAATTTTCTTTTATGTTCTATTCTGAAATATGCAGAGCAGCTTTGGTTTTGTTCAGTATTTATACAGAATATTTGATATGAATTCCAAGATATGAAATGAACATTCATCTCTGTAGGTCGTAAGTTTAGAAAACTATATGGCAAAAAGTTAGCAAACCAACAAGGGTGTCTTAGCAAAGAACAAAATACACACTCTTCTGCAATATATTAATTTCATATTAGTATATGGGGATATGAGAGATATAAGGTACGAGGAATAAAAAAAAGTGTTTTGCATCTACAACTCATCACTTCGTGCAAAAATACATACTGATCCAGCCAGCAATAACAGGTGAATAAAGTCCCTAATTTTTTCCTGGTAAATCTCTGCCTATGTAAGGCTACAAACAGATTTCACAATTAATTAATAGTTATATTCATGATTAGGAAACAGTCTGAATTGCTTAAAAGCATAGAATGAGGCTCTCTACCCAGAAAGAAGAGAAAAGTTTAGCTATGAGTCTGTATATATGGCACCTATAAATGTAATCAAAGGTGTGTGCATCTTGCCTGCCCCCTTTGCATGCACACAAAAAGAATGCAGTGATGGGGGAACAAAATTCAGTGCCAGTCACTTTTTCTTACACATAGATCATCTGTTGATCTAAAATGAAGCAAAATTGGTGCTCCATGATCTCCAGAAGAGCAGTAACCAACTGGGCCTATCTCAAACCTGTCTGGATGGAGGAGATGAGCAATTCTTGTGCAGAGAGAGAAAGCATCAGTGAGAGAAACAACCTGCCTGATTGCGAGAAGACTTAGAGAAACTATGCAAGCAAGCAGGAAAAGTTTGTTTTCCCTTCAGGGCAGAAAGGACCGTGCTTGCTTCAGGAGCAACTTTTACCTCATCCCCTGCTAGCAGGATCCCAGTAGCAATCCTGTTTTTAGCAATGTGAATAAAATTTAACTTTAAAGAACTATTGTATCCCCAGAATTCAGCAATAATAATGTCCTCTTCTTTGAGGTGAGGGACTCCTGAGGTAGTTGGTGATAAACTATAGCTTCCCTCGTAGATCCGTTGTGCTCAGGTATCAAGTCCTGGGGCTCAGTCACCTACACCTCACCACCTCTCCATCCCCAGCCCCCGGGAGCTACCCTGAGCCTGCACCCTCCAACTCCTGCATAACATTGGGCTGCTCGCTCGGGCACAGCTTGTGCTTAGACCTTCCATGTCTCAGTTCTCTCAGCTTTATGGCATGGTGATCTAATTAATGTGGATGTCTCCACCTGCAGTAAAATAGGAAGGTAAAAAAAGATGCTTAGGCCTGCTTATTAGTTTCTTCCATTAATTATATGTTGTCACTCTAGACTTCAGTCCTTCTTAAGTTCTGATTATCCTTCTTTTTTCTTATTTTAGCCTCGGTCATCAAACTGACAATTCTGGTAAGAGTAGTAGTTTTAAAGAATTGGTTTTAGTTTAAAAAGCAGTTTTACAGCAGGATTGCTTTATTTTAACGGCCATCTTTCTAACAGCCAGCAACCTTGGAAAAAGTTGCCTTTGCCCTCTGTACTTTAAAAGGAATAATTTTTCATGAGTAGAATTGCCTATGAATTGTTAATATGCAAGCTTTATGAAAAGCCAACTTAAAATGCTGAGCAGCAGAGAATACTAAGAAAGACTGGATTATGCTGCATAAGAAAAAGCAATCAGAAGACCAAGAATTTATTTGGGCATTGAAAGTCTCAAGCTGTGACAAAGTTAGACATTATATGGCCTGTTTGTTCATCCTCTGTACCACGCTTTTCCAAACATCACATCTGCAGTTCCCAATTCACTCTGCAATTACTAGAGGCAGCACAAGATTGCTATAAATAGGAAAGCAGAAAATATTTGGGATCTAGCAGCTCTTTTTGAATGAGAAAGCACCAATCCCAAGCTGTAGCTGTAATCTTGGCACTCTTTGTTAGCGTACACTAAATCCTGCCTCCCAGAAGGAAGAAAGAAGCCCAAAATCTCCTCATCCACCAGTTTCAAGTAGGCACCTGTAGCAGGTATGTGTCTTTAAGCCCTCACGCTGTCTCCTGCTTGCTCACATTATAGAGAAGTGAGCTGAGCTCCTGCAGCTGGGATCCTTAAAATGCCTCTGAGCTCTGTCTTACCTGAATAATGGCCATAGAGATAATGAAGTAAACCAGGATTATTATACATATTTTATATATTTAAAAACTCTTCACGATTACTTGCTTGTAAGCCCACCCTTCTTCTAATAAACTAATAGACAATTTAATAGGAATGCTAGCCCAGAAAAAATGTCTATTTACTAAGGTTTGTCTTAAGTGTTTGTGTATACATGCAAAACTATCAGCTTATGTGGCATTGCTTTCCTTATTCATTCAATCCTCATAGCTTTGAAATCCCACAGCAAAACAAGAATAAGAACATTTTGGAGATATGTTGAGTTATGGGGGGAAAAAAAAAATCACCAGAACAGGCAAGTTGGTAATTTCTGAAACACTTTACAATCCTTTTTTTTTTTTTTTTTGTGGTTTGTATTTGCTTTTAAATGAACTTGCGGGGGTGGGGGGAAGAAAAAACCCCGGCTCTGGTTACAGGAATGAGGTGCAGCATGGGAAGTTCAGTTGGATCAATTTATTTTGGGGAGATAGAAAAAAGGAAAGTCTGAAAGTTCAACTGAATTCCTCCTTAATTGCAGAGTACAAATCTTACTATAAATAATGAGCTATTTCTATTGCCATGTATATATATAATATGTATATAACAACTCTTTATGTTAAACTCACAGGCATGTCTTGGAAAACCACTCATCTTCTCATATGAGCATTTCATGGATGCCCCAAACTGAAGGATCTTGATCACTCAAAATACTCCTTTCCCTTTAGTACAATATGTGAATAAAATTCAGTTTTCTTTTTTATTTGCCAAATTGAGCATAATCCCTGACACCGCCCCCCCCCATCAAAACACTGATTTTATATATTACATAGGTATTCAGAAGTTAGAAGTGTTGGGGAGGTACTATTTTGATTGAAGAAAAACTCTTAAAGAAGTGTTAACTGTGCTTAAAAGTGAGTGCAGAAATAGGCATAAGTAAGTTTTTCTATCTCATGCAAAAAATGGGTGCTGTTGGAAGAGTTATCTCAAGAGAGCGCCACGCTAAGACAGGAAACATCCAATAAGCTTTAACAGCCTTTGTATTTTATGAGATTTACTTCGAGACTGAGCCTTACTTTGGAACTTACCCTCTTTCGTGTGTTTAGTTTAGCAACAGTCATATTTGGAAGCAGAATATTTTTCTCTCCTGTTGTCCTTTAGTGACAGCTGTAAATGTTTACTTGGAGAGGCATATAAATATGGGTATCTGTCTGAAATTGCAGAATAAAAGGAAAACAGAAACTGGGGACCCCTCATTCAGAGCAAGGGAGGAAAGGGGCCAATGAATCACTCTTT
>NW_009191928.1:17029-27792 GCF_000690835.1 Fulmarus glacialis
CCGTGGGGGTAGACAGCATGTATCGCTGTTTCACATTGTCTGGGTCCTTCCAAAGTACCCTTAAAAAATTGCAGAAGGTTTCTTATTGCCTTCTGTCCTCAGCTGCACACAGCCCTCACCAGCTATGGCTGATAATCTGCCTCAAAACTTGTCAGACAGATGTCAGAAGAGAGCGTTTCCCTATATTATTTGCAAAAGGAATCTACTTCCAAATAAAATACAAGGTAGCTGCACCAGAACACCAAAGCAGCTTCCTCAGAGTAGTCTGAGTATCTGAATTGAAATTTGCTGTGATGCATTTGGAGCCCAGCTTTACCCTTTCATTTGTTTCTTTCTGTTATTTGCTGTTATCTCAGATATGGGTTGCTGAAAAGGGAAATGGGCAGACTGACCAGGCAACGGGGCTCTACACACCACTGTGGCACTGAAAAGCCTGCAAATGTCAGAGTCCTCGGGCTTTCCAGCATCCTGCCTTATAGCACTCAGCACAATATTGCATCTCCAGATAATTTTGATTTTTGTGGACCCATATTTCTACCCTGATAAATGAAAACTGTCTTCTTGCTGTTCACGTGGGATACAACAGTGTTGACATAATCACTCTGTATACACTGCACTGGAATGCGCAGATGAGATTTTGGGATTTCAAGTATCTTAGAATATTTGTTCAACAGTGCAAACATTAACAGCCTTTATGAAGTCCTGCCTCGGGGTCAATTGCAGAATGTCATAGCTGACTCAGAAACACAGGATTGTAATGGCGTGTTGTAAAACAGACAAAATGCTACCCATTAGCTTGTTTGTATATTTAAAGAATACTGATCCTAAATCCTTTTAATTACAATTGAGGTAACAAGGCGGATGTTTAAAGGAGTGTTTTCTGTGAAAATACACTGCAGATTAAATTTAGGACTCAGTAAACTCCAAATGAAATCCTTAAACCCAGAACTGTTAAGTTTAAGATCAATAAACATTTGAAGTCTTTAAGGTATGTGTGACTGTTGCCTCCGAAAGTCTGAAAAATGCTGTGTTACTCAGAGAGTTAGGGGTGGGGTTAGGATGAGCTGTTGAAAACTCTTTTTTAAAACAAATGTATGAATGTAGGCTGACGCTGAATAAATCCACTGTGCGTGCATTGAAACCAATCTGCAAAAGATCTGATATTGTCCTTGTTTATTTTCACTGCTGCAGGATCCGTTCTGGGTACACTGCTGTGCACTTCAGTGTGATCACCAACCCCCTCCCAACTGCACTCCAAGCGATCAGGCTAACATACGCCAGGTACAACTAGAGTTTCTTAGCCAGGAACCCCACTGTGGAAGACAGGCATTGTACATTGGACGTAAATAAAACAGCATACTAGTGCTAAAAATCTTGCAACAAGGAATCATGGAAAATTTCAGTTAAATTCCCTGTCATCACCACGAGGTTCCATTTTGCTGCAGTATCTGTGGAGCATTAAGGTCTGAGCAGTTCTCCTGAATTTGGTCACTCCTTCCTGCTTTCCCCTCTCTGATGCTGGCACAGATTGGCCATGGTGATCTGGTTTACAGAAGGGATTCACGTTAAAACTAGCCTCTTCTTTTTTGACAGTTCTGACCCTGGTAGTTTCTCATATGGCACAGAAACACAAGCTGGAGGGGAGAGGGGAAAGGAAGTGGAGGGACAGAGACAAATTGCCGGTAGTTCAAGAAAGGCCAGAGCACCTCTTCCTGCAGCATTTTGCTCATGGAAATACAAGGACAGCTACTTGTGTTGGCTCTTTGTAGGCAAGGGAGAGAGATGGGCACTTCCAGAAAGCCGTTTCAAGAGTCCTTAACAAAAGGTATCTACTAATGCTGGTCACCTTTGAAGGTGCCTAACCCTTTCCACTGACTAAAGAAAAATCATGGGGAACTAATTTAGAATATCCACCTAATTTATAGACTTCTGAAGTAGGTGAGATAAACCTCCCTACAGGATTCTAATGTTAACAACGGAGCTTTGATTTCTCTGTACTATATGCTCACAAAATTAATCCATGATCATTTGTGTAAGGGTTAAGGACATGTCCTGTTTCTTTTCCTGCCGTTTGCGTCACAGTCAGTAGTCAATCTGTAATCCTCCTTGTTGATTTGTAAAACAAGGATTCAAATTTGAGAAATTATTTCTACGTCTGTTTAATTTGGTTTGCATCTATTTTATTCTGTTAAGTTATTACTGCATTTTGTTCTTTGAAATCTTGATAATTTATTTTGTGAATGGTTGTTGCAAGGACAAAAAAGAGGAAAAGTAGCTTAAAAACAGACCTTTGTGCTGCTTTCAAGCCGCTCTAGTTCATTTATGGAGTTTCCTACCAATAAAACTTAATAAATTCCTCATACCTTGGATAATATTTAGTTCCATTACACAAATGCATAAATGGTACCAGTGAGCTCAAGCATGACTTGTACTTTCTCATGTCCAAATTCTGAAGAGTGAATCACCAGAGCAGGCTCGTCACCGAAACAGCATCTCTCTTACATCGCCAGTTGCACGCTGCTTTTGTACAACCAGTTTGTAGGGCTCCAGTCATACTGTCTGGATGGATGTCCCACCTGTGAGGGCATGTCTCTGCTCAGCATCCAAGATCTGAACCACAACTGATCACTTTTCTCAGCCCTGAGGTCCTCAGCATGTTTCCTTTGGACAAACATCATCTCCAAGCTGAGCTTGCCTGGTCCCTCTATAACAAATGCAAAGAAATGGACACTCCTGGCTGTGATTCATCTCAGCCCAGAGCAGTTACTTGAAACAGGTCAAACAAATTTCTGCCTCTACTTTCCTTCTGGGGAGCATAAATTTCTCTCCATTGCCTATAAAGGGAAATAGGAGTGAGTGCCTGGTGACCCTCCCTTAATTAGCTCCCTCCAGACACAGCTTCATTTCAGGACCATATGTAAGAAGATCTGTATGAATTGGTTTAAAGTGGCTCTCAGCATAGGGCTTGTTGTCCACAGGTTACAACATGAAGATTTCTCTTTCATAAGCCATATAATAAAAGGAATTTTGCAAACTGCCAAAGCTATTCATCAAACACCAGCAGTTTTCAGATCCTGAGAGCTTCTTTAAGAAACATTGGGGAGATTAACTCCACAGCACCTTCAACTGATGTCTCCAGCCATGGACATCAGATAAGTAATTCGGCTTTAGCATTACAGGTAGCAGGATGAATAGGTTGGAATACAAACCCAGGGTCCTTTTTGCTGTTCCTGCTGGCAAACATCCCCTTTGATAAAGCAGAGAATGACAAATCAACATACCCGTTGCTAGAGAGCTGGAAATAAACATTGCTCCTTAGACTTCTGGCTGAGTTAGGAAATGAAAAATTTCTTTAGCCACTTTCAGGTCCTGAAAATGACTTAAAATATCCTTTCACAAGTCAACATCCTAAGTGTTCTCAAAATCTATCATCAGAAACAATTGCAAAATATAGGAAAATACTTAGTTGACCAATAATCTTACAAAATTGAACTGTGTTGTTTTACAGGTGTCATTTTAACTATTTTTGAAAAATGTACAAGAGATTCTTGTTTTAAACCTTTTGGTTTAGTTTCTCTCAAGAATATTTTTTTCTAATCAAACTTATTAAATATATATTGGCATTTTGGTTTTTCATATTTTATAAGAACATTTCAGCCTTTAAAATGCTGCAATCACTTTTCACAAAAGAATCATAAAAATAATTAACATGCAGAGCCTGCTTCCAGTTACACACACTGGCTGTTGTGGGATGACATCAGAAATACTGACAGGGCACTGATTGTGCCTACTGCTATTCCCTATTAAAAAAGGAGCAACAAATTTAAAAAGTTCCTATATTTTAAACTATGTGTGGTTATGGGCTGCTGTATTAAGACTTCCTGTTGTTGCCACTAGATAGCAGTGTATGTCTTCTGAGTTTAGAATACATAGTTCTTACCCAGCTAACCTATAGATCTCACTTCTTATGTATTACCATTTATTTAAATTCCTCCTGAAGGGTGATGCAGGATTTGTGGAAAGAGCTATAGAATAGCATATGCTAAATATATAAAGTAATATTAGCTGCTATTTGCTAATTTTTGTTGAAAACTATGAGCTGCAAAATAGAAAGGATGAAAAAGGTGTAGACCTTGTGATGTACCACTTATGCAGACTCACAGAAAATCAATTAGTTAAAATGGAGTTCCTCTGATTTATATTAGTATAGTGGGAGGAAAATGTGTCTCACAGTCTATGAACTCCTGAGCCTCCTAAGAAAGTGGAAGGGAAAAAAATGTACCTATCGCAGGTTGAAGGGAGAGCAAGGCTGTCTATACTCGCTTGCTGTATTTATTGCTATATTCCTTTGAAAAAGGTCTTGCTTCGGTCAGCACTGTGGTAGTCAAAGGATGTAAGAGCATTGTGCTTAAAAATGAGTCACTGTCAGTCCATTACGACATGTTGAATAACCTGATTTAATTGACTTCAGCAGTTCACTCTCTCTGTTCTCAGAAGTATTTTGAAGAAAACCTTTCCCTGTTTAATGCATATGGAGGTTAAAAATGCAGTCAGCTAAGAGGTGACTCAGGTCTGCTTTCCCACTGCCCATCTCTGCTGAAATAAAACTGAAGTGCTTGTTAATGCAAAATTAAGAGGCTCTCCCTTCCAGAGCTTTACTCAAACAAGTTATCACTCTGATTTACTCAAACAAGTTATCAGTGGGCTGAGATTCAAAGATTGCACATTTCTGATGAACACCATTAAAACAAAAAACTGCAGAAAAAATTAATGCCAACATCGTTACAAGAAGACATTGCTGAACAGATGGGCAAGCTTTTGGCAGGACGACTTTAGAAACTAGCATCAGTGACTTGGCTGCAGGGAGGGAGAGAGGGAGAGAAAGGAGAATAAAGGAGAAGAAAATAAGATAAACAGATGCCCAAACTTCAGCAGAATCCTAGCCAACTCAAAGCAACAAATAAAACTGCATTCTCTCTTTTCTCATGTTTAGAGAAAAAACATGGAGTTTATTATTAGGTGCCTCCCTTTGCTGGTGTACTCAGAAGTTCAAAGGACTTGAATAAATTTAAATATTTGAATATGAGGGCAAATATAAATATTTGGGGGATTTTTCATTTTGTGTTCATTGTTTTTTTTTTTTTTGTTTTGGTGGGCCAAGATGATGTTCTTTAGGGAAGCATAAGCCTGAAGCCAAGGCACGACTAGCTCTCAAGATTAACTGGATCTGATGTAAGGATATTGTGTTAAACACAGAGGAATCAAAAAACATACAGTGAAAAGCTTTTCAGTGTTAGAGAGAGACGGAGCAAAAGAACCAGTGCTGCCACTGGTCTTGTCCTTCCTGGGATAAATGGCATCCTGCAAGGGCAGAACTGTAGCCTTTTCCTTCTGTTACCCTGAGTTTTCTGAGGATTCTTCTGGGGGAAGCCATTTATTCCCTTCTAAGGATTTTCTACAGCTCTTCTTCGCCATTGACTGCATAAATATTATATTCGGGCCCCCCCCCACACCCCGCCCTCAGTTATCCATGGGATCAGCTGGAGGAGGTACCTGGGTGCAGAACCTGCAGCCACCACTATGGATGGAAGCCATCCCCCTTGAGCAGGGAAACAAGGGAAACCACAAATAGCAGTTGAAATCCATGTTCTAAAAGTGGTGTTGAGAATTTGGCTAAGGCACTGTGCAATACAAATGGGAATTTATGCTTTGTGTCCAGGCCCCCTTAATTTCTCATCATTTCAGAATAAGAGGAGTCCACTGCAGTCAAATTTTCATTTTTGTCTGATGATGACCTAGTGCTGTTGGAATGAGGCTGATAGGAGTCAAATGAGAAGCAGGAGCACAGCTTCCACTGCTGACTGCAGTGCTTCTATCCACATCTTAATCATATGCTCTCTGAAATGTTTCTCTTAATTTCCCTTGTGGCCAGCTCTTTTGAAGTTTTAATATGTGACCTGTTGCCATCTACTCGAATAGCTCTTTTTTTCCTATTTTGTCTTTTTCTATGCTCTTTGGAACATTATATTTCTTAGCTCCAGCCCTTTTAATCTCTTGATATATTAATGAAAAATATTCTCATAAACCTGTTCTTTCATCATACCTATGTTATGCAATGAACCTATATAGTTTATCTAGGTCAGATAATCTACTTAAATAGCATTGAAATAAATGAACAGATAAATGTGAACTTCAGTCGGGTCATTTATTTCATCTCAGAATGCTACATACTATACTGTATTGTAACTAGAGCTGGTCAAAATGAGTGAAAATTATGTCAAAAATGCTTTCATTTTTCAAGGGTTTTGATTTTTCATTGGTTTTTTTCTTCTGTTTTTTTTTTTCTTTTTATATAGGAAATCAGTGTAGGTCTGCACCTATTTTCAAAGGCAAAAGAATTAAGAAAGAAGAAAAAGAAAATAAGTAAGAAATTACATCTTTCACAATCACTTCTGAGAATTCAGACTTTCTTGTGTCAGCAGAATCAATCACTTCTAGCAGCAGAGGATCTATGGGGTAGGATTGAACTATTTTGGTTCTGTACACCTGAAATGAGTTGAGCAGAGATTCACACAAGCCACTTAACTGAGGCCGAACAGAAAAGCACTGGAGTCACTTCTAAAAGAGAGGGAAGAAAAGAAATAAGGACAGAAGATTATATTTATATTGCTGTGAAACTGGAGATGGGGACTGACTGCACTGTCTGTCTTGTTTCCTTTAGAAAACCTCACCTTAATAAGCTTTTTTTATCAACCAACAGATCTTTAACATAATAACAACAGCCCAGAGGTACTGGGAAAAAGAAGGTCAATGTGTGCCTTCTTATTCCAGTCTGAATATATTGATGGGATTATTTTATACAGCCACCCACCTAAATAGGCAGTAAAGTGGCCTTTGGGTATGAAAATGGTAAAATGAAGTCCGGAAGGCTCCACACGCACTAGAAAGCTGTGAAGCTTCCAGTCAGCCCAATAAACTGAACCTGAAACTGCATTCTAGTTATACTCAATTAAAGAAACCAGTAAAGAATAACAACTATAGATATATATCTGGTATTGCTGAAAAGACATTTTCAAGGAAACATGAAAGTTTATAATTCCAGGGCAAATCTTAGTTACTGCAGTTTGGGGATCCCTTATGTTGACACTGATTATAAGTAATCGAATCACATATAAACTCAAACCACTCCACACAATTTAAAATATATTAATGAGATTTGGAAGACATTAGGAATCTTGCATAGTTTATGGATTGTTATACTTTCACCCATCTCCTTGACCTTCCCGGTAGCCTCTGTTGCCCTGCTCGTGACGGAGCTACTGAGAACCGATGTCTCTGTGGGCTTTTGCCTGAGCCCTACTAAAATGAAGAGTGCTGGGCCTGTGGCCATTGCAGTAGCAGCTTCCTTTGGGGAAGAAAGGAGGAGTGTTCGCCTCCTGCCTGCCTTTAATACCACCTTTTGCAGTACTCAGGTTCACATGTTGTAAAAAATTGTCGTGGCTGCATGGCCAGATAGATGCCCCTGCTCATAGGTGTTATCAAGGTCAGTGGACCAGCCCTTGCTAATACAGACACATTCAGTGCGTTGACAGTGGTGTTTCAAGTATCTCTAAGCAAGAGCCAGCTCTAAAAGAGGCAAAGGAAATTTCTCTTCCTGGAATTGGTATTTTCTTGGGAGAGCAGCACAAGTCTGGTTTGCGTCAGAGCTTTAGGACGTTTCTAGCCTTGTAGCAAAAGCCTTCTATAAAAGTCGGATCCTGAAACAGTCAGTTAGAAACAGATGGGTACGTCAGGCTGTGGTCTGTGAAGCCAGGAGGGAAATGGGGCAGGAAGATTGGTAAGGAACTGGAAGTTACGCTTCATATTTCCTCATGCTCTTTTCTTTCTGGTAAAGAATCTGAATTGGTAGTGCTATGATAATAAAATTAATTTGCATCATCTGAACTTTCTCCAGTTAGTGAATAGATTACTCAATAAAAGAACTAATCTGACCATGGTAAGAGGTACTTAATGGGCCAGTCATTAATTGATATCCAAGAAGCTGGAACACATCAGAATATTGAAACAAAAACTCACACACAAAAAGGAGGAGATAATTTTCATTTGTAGGCTTAGAATATACATTTGTTTTATTTCTTTAAAGTAATTCACAAATTTTAGGTTTGGAAACATTACCTTTCTGGAAGTGATTCAGGTTTTTCTTTCTTTCTCATCTTCCTCTCCCCTCTCTTGACCCTCTCCACTGCCCTCGCGGAGAGGGAAGTAGGTGGGAGGGAGAGAGAAAGGACACATAGGGAAGGAAATAAACAATTATTATTCATTTTCCCGTTTCATAAAAAAAGCAAATGCTTTTTTTTTTTAAAGGTTATGATTTTTTCACAGTTTTCTAGTATAAAGAGCCCAAACTAAGCATTTATTGAGTCTGGCTGGAATCTTCTTTTGATAAAAGATTTTTTTTGAACTTTTTTTATTACATGTCAGCTTTATAAATATAGTGTTTATAGCGTTAGCACAATGTTATTAAATAGCCATGTCTTATTGGCTGTTACGTATTTCTGTGTGAGAAGCAAATGAGGCTGGAATATTAAGTCTAATAACATTATTTATCACTGATCTTGAGAAACTGTTCTGATAAAAATTTTAGTCACTTTAATTCATTGAGAACTAAGATAACCAGTTCATTAGAATGAATTACAAAATAAATCAAACCATAGCTTTCTCTCAAAAAATACCCCAAATTTTGTCTTTTCACCACATCATTAATAGTTTCAGCTTCTTTCTTTAAGAAGCAAGTTAGTATTGACTGGGTGACAAGGCAGGAGATCATAACAGTATTTTATGCTTTTTACTAAAATTGTTGGAGAAAGTCTGATAGAACTTTTTCATAAAAGAATGGCTTGGGCAAAACCGAATTTGTAAGTTCTTGTATTCCAGTTTCAACATAAAAGTTTTTCGTCCCCAAAACAAAATGCTACTCCAAGGAAGGCTAGAAGGAGGAGAAAAGTAAGCAAGAGCAAAAAAGGTAAAGCTAGCCAGGGACGTGGTGCACACGAAAGCAACTGAAGATGCAAGGAGGATCCAGCTCTGGATTCAGACATATGGCACCGAGCAGGCACTTGTGGCTGCCCACGTGTGAGCAGGGCAGCAGCAATCTGGACCATCCAGTGGAAGCTGGAAAGCGATTCAGCTCACCCTGAGGTTGACATAAGGGACTCGGCTCAGTTGCCCAAATGTACATGTCTAATACCACAGGGGACAGCCTTGAGTATGAGAATACTCAAGATGTATGTGTCCTGCAGGCAGGATACCCCACGGGTCTGTGTGTGAGCTGACTGACTAAGCCATTAAAA
The DNA here is from genome assembly GCF_000690835.1 of Fulmarus glacialis. Taxonomy (NCBI): domain Eukaryota; kingdom Metazoa; phylum Chordata; class Aves; order Procellariiformes; family Procellariidae; genus Fulmarus; species Fulmarus glacialis. Next base: position 26,380 of record NW_009191928.1, read on the forward strand.
CCATCAAATTTAACAGCTGACTGTCTTGAGAAGGGAAGGTATTATGCTAGCTATACATAAGTACAGTAAGGCTCAGAACAATGAAACTGTAAGAGCTCTACAGGTGAATACTGGTACTGCTGGGCCTAGAGCCCAAAGAAGCAGTTCTGCCAACACACAGTATAAATTTATTTGGTGATTTCAGCAACGCCATCTACAACAGTACATCAAAGCGCAGAAGGAGCAACTGATCTATTCTGACTTTATCTAAATATCAATAATATTCCCAAGGATGCTTGTTGCTTGGAATTACTGATTTGTGAAAGCTCCTCCCTCTCACAAATATACAAGATTTGGTGTATATATACCAGATCTGAGAATTTAATAACCACGTTTTGAAAATCCCAGTTATCTACATCCCAAGGAACTTGTGAAGATTTGTACTTAAAACTCTGCTGAAATTCTATCACCTTTTACTTTAGGAAGGTATGGAAATAAGAGAGAGAGCAAAGGTGCTATAAAAAATGTTAACAATGTATACGATAGTATATTAGTAAATGCTTCAGTACACTGCAAGCATATTTAGAAACGGTAAAACTCAGATGCTCTGGAGGGGCCATGAACCTTGCTCTCCTCCATGCTTGATTTCATAGAAGGAGATAAGTGCTCTTGCCACACCATAAAATATGTTCTGGTACTCCATCAGCAAGATCATTCACAACTGTAAGTTGTCTCCAATATTGTTGTTTCCCAGGTTTAAAAAAAAAAAAAAAAGAGCCTAATCCACTATAGAAAAGAGGTTGCAAATGGCTTTGCTTCTTTACACTGATGGCAGAATAAGGAAGAAACAGTCTTCATATAATCAAGAATCTGCAAATAAAAAGACCCAGGTCAGCACTGATTTAGGATTACATCTAGAGGAGACTGCTGAGGTCATTGATTTTATTTTTAGCTACTAACACATTTGTTTCAACTACAGAAGCTGCTCCTCAAAAGAACTCTGAGAACAAACATTCTTATTCATTGCTTTCTTTTTAAAAATAAAACCAGAAAGCCTTGAAGATTAAGCTACTTATCAACACTTCCAGGGATATGTTCTCCTTTTTTGCATGACCTGTCTAGCTGGAGCCTCAAAATCAATTAACTAAAAGGTCTTCATCACCTCTGGAATTCCTCATTCACATCAGTAATTACAGAAGGTCTCCATGAAGCAGTGGTTTCTCAAAGAGTTAATTGAAATGCAGGAACAGCTTAATACTGATTCAGCAGACTTAGCTCTAAACTTCAAAGGAATTGTGATTTACCATTTGGTTCTTTATTTGTCTATTTAAATTAATCATGTTGCTCAAAGGCAAGGGAAATGAAATGTCAGAGGCCTCAGAGTCATTCTGGCATAAATGTTAAGATACATTAGTCCTGTGAGATACAAATTCT
>NW_009191928.1:27834-41099 GCF_000690835.1 Fulmarus glacialis
AAAATATTAATTTCATTTATCTTGCCTGGCAAACATAGGATTTGCCCCCCAAATCTCTGAACTGTACACCACATCCAGGTTTATTAATCTTAAATACACTAACATAAGAAAACACCCCCAGAGCCTGGTTCAAGTTTTGCAAAGGTCTTGTGGTCGAACCCGGCAGGCAGCCAAACCCCACACAGCCGCTCGCTCACTCCCTCCGCAGTGGGGTGGGGGAGGTAATCAGACAAAAAAGGTAAAACTTCTGGGCTGAGATAAAGACAATTTAATAGGACAAAAAAGAAAGGGAAAATAATAATAATGATAAAAGAATATACAAAACAAGTGATGCACATGCAATTGCTCGCTACCCGCTAACCGATGCCCAGCCAGTTCCTGAGCAGCGGACCCTCGGCCAGCTTTTCCCCCAGCTTTATATGCTGAGCATGACATCATATGGTATGGAATATCCCTTTGGTCAGTTGGGGTCAGCTGTCCCAGCTGTTTCGCCTCCCAGCTTCTTGTGCACCCCAGCCTGCTCACTGGTGGGGTGGGGTGAGGAGCAGAAAAGGCCTTGACTCTGTGCAAGCCCTGCTCAGCAGTGACTAAAACATCCCTGTGTTATCAACATTATTCTCATCCTAAATCCAAAACACAGCACTATACCAGCTACTAGAAAGAAAATTAACTCTATCCCAGCTGAAACCAGGACAAAAGGTAATACAAAACTTATCAGATCTGTGGTTTACTTACTCTCTAGATGGAGTAGGCTGCCCAGCAATCCCAGCACGATTCATGACTTCAAATAGATACCTACTACTGCTTTAGACATCCTGATGTACGGCAGCAATTTATCTCAACACACATGAAATGAATCTGTGTAACACCTGCACTGTGCACTTGTATTTTGATCCCAGACATGCAAAGACATAAGGCCAGAAAGCGGAATTTAAGGGATGCCACTGGGTTTATGTCCATGCACACTGTCTCCATTCTCCATCTGAAAGAGTGAATGAAAGGTGAGACTACACAGAGACCTTATCCAGCTTCCTAGCTCTTCCTGACAAAGCAAGCGTAATATCAAAGCCATGAATTCCTGGGCAGCCTCCTCTGAGACGGCTCCACCTCTAGCCAGGCACCTGTGATTAACCCATAGACCTCCAGCGCAGGGACGGACTAACGACCATCACTAGCTAGGTGCATATCCTCCTGCTGAGAAGGGTTTTGTCTACTTGTGGTGTCCAGAAATGACCTGTGCGAACTTGCTCAGACAGACATGGTTTCCCTGGTGTGGTGCCACAGTGGAAGGCATTTACATCAATATCCAGAAGCCACCCAGGGAGGTGGGCACCAAAGGACATACACCAAGACACAATGACTGCCTGCAGTGGCCAGTCCCCCACCTTCACAGAGACCTCTGCCAGGTTCTCACAGCCGCTCTCCGATGCTCGTGGGTGGTTCCAGTCTGGCTTCAGCTGTTGCTCCACTGTGGTCAGCAGAGTTGGTGAATCCTCCGTGAGACAGCCTCTGCAGCTTTTCTCTCTACCATAGCATCCTGGCTTACTCAGGCAGCAGGGATAGACTCCATGGGTGACACCATTGCTGGACAGAGAGAGTGGACTTCAGCTGAGGATATCTGCAGCTACAAAACTCAACTCCCTCCAACTCTTAGTGATTTCTGATCACCAGTAATGACTCATGCTATGGACTACTTCACTCACTTCACCCCATATCTCATGCTTCTCAGTGGCTGTTTGCCCTGATCTGGCCATCAGTAAGTCCCTCTGTGTCTGCATAAATCTGTTTATTGCTGTGAGCTGCTTATAGATTAACTGCTGCTGCTTCAGAGTGAGACATGGCTCTGCTTCCTTCTCTTCTCTGACACTGCTCCAGAGGGTCTGCTACTGGGAAAGATCCTCATGCTACTTATCCTGCACCATCATATACAAAAAATATCTCTTCCACTGTGTCTGCCTGGCACTGTCTGAGCAACAAGAGATTGTTGTCAGCCAGTCAGCAAGAAACATCTCAGCCACATGTAGACATCTATCACATGTCTGTGTTACGATGACTCTTCAGCACATGCCATCTAACATGTGCTATGAGTCACTTGCTTCCTCCTTGCCATAGCTTTGAAGGTTGATGGGCAACTGTGCTCTCTCTGGTATGTGGGACTGTGCCTGCAATGGGAGGGGAGGAGCTGGAGAGGACAGTTTCTGGCCAGCACCATCATTATGCTGAAAATCTGTAGCTGCATGCCAGGAGGGCTTGGCAGCAATGTGAGCCAGAGAGTTTTGGAAAGAAAAGCAATGTGGTGGGTTCTTGCCTGCCCTCCGAGCTGGCACAGCCCTCCGGTCACCCCCAAGCTGTCCTTCCTGCTGGTGATGGCTCGTGGTGTAAGAGGAGAAATAGAGATGGAACTAAAAGGCCCTGGGGAGGGCCAACCCAACCTTTCTCACCCCTGACTCCAAGGAAAGACAGGAGACGTATGTCTCACTCCTAACTGTACCCAGTCCTGTGGGAGGACAGGAGCATCATGTCAGCTGCTGTGCTTGGCCGTCATTTCTAACTGGCAGTGGGGTACTAGAGGTGCACATGGCTGTGTTGTGCTTCTCCCAAAATGGCATTCCCCTGATGGCAGAATTTGAATTCCTTCCTGCAAAAGTTTCCCTGTCAATGAGCAAATCTATTAGTATTGGCTCTGTTTCTTTCCTGGTGTGCAGCCGAACCGCGTGTCCTCTTCAGGCCCCCTGCCCAGAGCACTGTAGGCCAACGGGGCACCTGCTCCATTCTCCCGAGGAGATGCCTTCCCCTGGTGTGGGTGTCTGGGGATCAGCAAGTCGCTTGAAGAGTAGCTATACATAACCCCATAGCCTTCCCTGGCTCTGAAGTGCAGTACATGCTTGTTGCACTGCTAAGGAAGACTTTGGCGTTATTCCTACCCATTATCCTCTGAAATGATGGGTGAATTGAGAGAATTTAGTAGCTGTGCGTGTCTCCTGTCCTTTCTCTCCTCTAGCCCGCTCCATCCTGTAGCACACCACAGTGACTCCCTTGCTGGGTCAGGTGAACCAGTATGTCTTTCCACCAAAAGCACGAACCACCCTGGCAGCTACGACCAGTAGCTGCGTTGTCCCATGCAGAAACATGTGCAAACCTGCTTCCTCGGGCTGGCTGGGGGGGCTGGGGCTGAGGAAGGGGGGTATTAGAAGGATGTCTCTGATATGAGGGGATAGGAGGAGGACCTACCTCATCTTGCAGAAATGATAGAAGCTGCTCCATCTAAATAGAGTGTCTCTATGTCTTTCTGGGGTCTTTTACAAAGTGATTCTTTGTCCTCTGGTAAAGAAAGAGCCCTGAAAGACTCACGTGGAAAGCAGAGACAGCACTTCCTCACTTTTCTATGAATTAAATGTAACTCTTTCCTATAGAAACCCCCAAGAAGGGTAGCTGCTTAGCTTTCTCACTTTTTAGATATGCAGTCTTCTCATTACAGCTTTCAGGATGAGCAGAAATCTGTAATTAGATATTTAACTTGGAGTGAGTGCAAAGTCTGCTGCACCCTTAACATTCTTTGAAGTGAGAAGGGTCAGTTCGTAGCACTGTTTCCCTAGTCAACATTTTTGTCCTTGTGTTTTCTGTAAATACAAGTTTAATTACTAGCTCATGATTGTTAATCACTGTCGTTGCATTCCGAAAAAAAAAAGCTGTGGTAAAATGGATCCTTTACTCACCAGCACTTCGCTCTGAGAGTTTTCACAGCAGTACCTCAATGATTAAGACTGGAATTTTCAAAGTAGCTCCAAATTCACTGCTATTGAATTTAAATGAGACACAAGCACCTAAACCCCTTAGGATCTCGTGAAGATCCCAGCTGGAAATTATTTTTCAGTACTTTTTAATTTTTCCATCTCCTACAGAACCCTCACAGCTAAGACCAACTGTTCTTGCCTGTTTTCTCTGAGATGCATCGTTAGCAGACCTGTTTTGGACTGGTGATAATTGTGTGTTTCTGGAAACCTGGTGGGAGCCATGAAAGTGTAGAGATGCACTTGCAGGTATGATGTGAAGAGGCAGGGCTGATAGCTGTCCCTGAGCTCCCTGTGTCTGCTGAGGAACCCTTTCGCATTGTGCAGTATATGAATAGGAATTTAAGCAAGTTGGCTCTCAGGACATTGTTTCCTGCAAAACTGACTGTAAAAGTGCCATGAGACCATGATCCCCTCCTCGGTTTTACCAGGGAGCATCGCTTTACCAAAGTCTAAAATGCAGCACAGGAGAATTCAGACCCTTTGTTGAAAATTAGTGAGGAAAGTCAGGATATTGGGAGGCATCACTTGATGAACGGTACATTTACTGCAGTTATCTGAAGCATGCAGTACTAGCTGCAGAGTACTGAAGAAGCATGTCATAACCTGGTCCTGAGAAATACGGCCTGAAAGACCTAATGGCCGCAGCCTCCCTTGTGATTAGTGCTATAGATGTGTCTCAGCAAAATTTTATTTTCTGTCTATCATTGCTGAGGGGAGAGGAGAAGAAAACTGGCTTCAAATAGTAATATGTACAGTTCATCCCATTTTCTGAGCAGAGCTATTCACCTGCCTAGAGCAGAGCTAAGCCTGGGCAGTGCTGGGCATCCAAAGCTGATGAAGCCATTGTGAGGGAAAGGAGTGAAAAGAGCAGCCAGTTCTAAGGTCCTCAGTATTTTTCCAGTAGTTAGACACTCCCAGAGAACTTAACCTGTGTGTTGGACTTCATAAATTATTTCAGAAGGTCACAGACACTTTCTTGGCTCATTAAGTATTATCTTTTCCCTGCTTGATTTTTTTGCTGAGTGTTTTTGGTCCAACAGACTTAGATTAGACTATGACTCTAGGTCATATAGAAAAAAATACTTATGTATGTAATGAAGGGCTGTAGCACAGAGCCTTGGAGCTGCTGTACGGTTTTACCCAAATGCACAATTAAAGCAGAGCAGAGCCAGCCCTTGGCTTCCTAAGGCAGGATATAGCAATTGTGACAAATTGTCAGCATGACTTTAACTCAAGGATTTTTCATAGCACCGATGACCTTTACTCAAAACCTAAGCAGATGGAGAAGTAACTAACGTGTATCTAGCCTCAGTGTTGTGAATTAGTTTAAGTTACTTGTACTCTAGCTCTATTAGCAAAGATTAACATCAGTGGGATCCCTCCCTTCCTGCATACGTGTGTGGTGGAGGAGTGGACAGTTTTGGCTGTACTAACCTGTCAGATAAAATAGCTATTGTATAATATGGCACATCTGCCTTTGCACTAAACTCTGTTATATGTGCCTCTGTAAAGATGAGACAGACAAATTATCCTATTTAGCTGTATATGTAACAGCCTGAGGCAGTTGAGAGGGGAGTTCTGCCATAAAATATATAATTGCTGGAGGCATGTTTGTCTGTGGTTGATGTAATTTCGAACATCCCTTTTTATACTTCTCAGAAAGAAGCACCTACCCCATTCCCAGCCCCCGGTATCAGTGCTGGCACCTCATCCCCCCTCCTTGCCGTGAGATCAGTTGTCTGTACTGTGTTTCCACTTGGGAGCAAGGCTGGTCTGAACTGGGTTTCCCAACCATTGCTGTGAGTACCATCTTTTACTACTGCAACACCTTATGCTGTAACAGCGGTTGCACAGGAGAGAGTCATATTTTAATTTTATGTTTGATACTCCTACTGCTGTGAGTCTGGGCAGTCCCGGCTGTCTCCCTGGCTGTGTGTGATATTAGTGGTGATGGAAGTCAAACAATTTGGGTGTTCTCTGGAGTGTCTGTGTCTAGGAAGTCCCCTACCAGAGTATCTCTTTCTGGTCAAAGGTCCAGGTCAGGATGGAGTGAAGCATTTCCTAAATCATCCACAAGCATTTCTAACTGATCCTATATAAAGTGGATGGTGTCTTGGTTTCCAGACCCGATGTCCTACTGGTGCTTGTTGGATACATGAAGCTTGGTGCCATAGGCAGGTTTCTGCAGTTAATAGAATTTTTCCTGGCTGGGTTAATTCTGGACATTGGGTCTGAAGGGTAACCTAGTGGGAGAACACCTACCAGCTACAGAAGAGATAGGTCATATATGATGATACATTTGTAGGAGTCACAAAAATCACATCATTGAAACCCCTCAGGCTGAGGAGACGATCAAACCTAGCTCTATTTCTGCTGATTTAGTTCCTTAATTAATGGGCACCCACCATTAGATCAGATTTTTAATGCCAGGCAGTTATAACCACTTTGTTTTGTCCCAGTAGATGTCCCCTGGTACAGCAGAGCAGACTCTTCACAGGATTAGGTGGAGCTTAGCTGCCTCTTGAGCTTGTCTGTGGCTCATGGCAGAGCTTGCAAGAAGTGGGTTCTTGTGGAGAGAGCGTGGCCACCCAGCCGTGTGCCCGGCCACGCTGTCCCTGGCGCTGCTGAGGGAGGGAGCAGGGGCAGCCTCGGGACCCAGCCAGCCGCTCACCAGGGGTTGCAGTATCTCGTAACTCCCCTCTGAAGCTGTCTGAATCACTCCTGGAAAGGACAGCTTAACCGTGGTACCTACACGTGCCTTCTGGCACGCGGCTGTACCCAGGTGCGTCCGAGGCAGACATCACCCCGCTCCACCCTGCTTCTTCCCGCAGAGAGGAAAGCTGGTGCGTAGGCTGGAGGGAGCGCTGCTTTACACCACAGCAGCTATCTGCCTAACAATTTTGATATAGCCTAAATCTATAAATCCCTTGATCCATTAAAGCTGTTTTTGTCAGGTCAAAATATGTTTATTTTCCTTTCAGAAGAAGCTTAGCTCACTTAACACAGCTCATAGAGTTTTTTTCTCACTTTTTTCTCGGTACTCAAAGTGTTGTTCCTCCAAGGGATGAAACAGTGAAATAATTTCTGGCTATTACAATAACTTAGAAGGAAGGGAAAAAACAGAGTAAGAGTGAGCTGTCAGATGGGTGACCCTATCATCTCAATACCTGTCTGCGTTATGAAGCTAAGGCACAGAGAAGTAGTTTTCTTTTGGTGCAGGGAATAGAGCAGGTCCGAGGAAGGATCTTTGCTGGCCTCTTTCGGGAATCTCAAACTATGAGGAAAAAATCTGTCCTCTTCTCTCTCCCTGTCAACACACTTGCCCTCTGCAGCAGGGTCTTTTGGGCATCACTGTGATGAATTTCTTTTCAGGAATGATTTCGGAGGCAGGAGGAGGTCTTTGTGTGTCTCCCGCAATGCATCCAAGGCTCCTTCCCGCACCCCTGCTCAGCGGTGACCCCTCGGGAGCTGCTTGGCTCTTGCTCTCTGCTGAATTGCTGACATCTAAAAGACACTAAACACACTGGACTCTCAAGGACTAAATAAAAGCATTTTCCAGCTCCAGTCGAGTTATTGAAAGCAGTTTTCTAGCTGTAACTGTCTTGGGTTCTGCCTGTGTGTCACATTTGAATACACTCTTTTGTAGTGTTAATAGACACACTTCAGAAATAGCTGCTCACAACAAATTAATGAGACTTTTCAAGACAGAATTCTTACCAGCTAATTAAATTACCTGCCTAGCTTACTAACATTAATCACTCCTGTCCCAATATATCTGTGTAAACAGTGAGATTTTCATGTAAATTAAATGATGTTTGAGACGGCTGATAAACGCCTTTGAATCTCTGTTGTTTGGCGATTCTGACACTTAATACAGGAAAAAAGATAAAATTACTAGAAATCATTCTTGATTACTGCTTCCACAGATTTGTAATACTTTACCAGTTTCTCTAACCATATACCATACAAAGGGACTAGCCTGCACCCCCATAAAAAAAAAGAGACATATTGTAAAGTCTTATTTCCGACACTTAATAGTCAAGCGTGAGAGCAGCTGTAGCTGTCACAGGTATAAGTTTTGGAGACTTTAACAGACTCAAATTATAATGGAATTCTTTTCTTGGAGATCCATATTCAGTTATAACAATGACTGAAAAATAAAAGATACATTTTATAGGTGTGTTTTAGACCTAAACAATAGAGGGCCTAAACAGCACTTTTCCTGTAAAAAATTGGTTCTGATATTTTTTGATTCTGATCCACTCACTGCTTTCAGGGATGCCCGCTCCTGCAGTAGAGGAGGCAAAGTTTTTACAATTTTCTATCAAGAAAGATGCTAGAATAGGAATGAAGAAAACTGGGTTCTTTCTCCAGCCCTTTTTCCAATTCAGCTGTGAGAGCCACTTTGTCCTTCAGTGCCTCAGCTTCCTCTCGCCGTCTCTTTCCTGTGTGATCAGTTGTAAGCTTCATCCACTGCAAATGCTCTTTTACTCCTTATAAGCAGTGAGATACCAATAAGAATGCAGTAAAATAAGATTATCTTGGTTTACTATATTAAGCCAAACTGTAAGATTCAAATCAATAGAATCAAAAAAATCAACCAATTGAAATTTTAAAAATTATATTCTGGAGGATGAACATAACTATTTCTGGATGAATAAAGCTTAATTCAATCTCAAACAAATGGTTTCATTTTCAAGCATTTGACAAAAGTGCCTGGAAACTTGGAAAAAAAAAAAAAGGCTTCTTCCAAAAATCAGGTTAAGGAGGTATTTGGGGTGTCTCCTTTCAGTCTGGAGCCTCATGTTTCCAAAGGATGAAGAAAGCCAAGTTCAAACTCCTTCTCTGCTTGCTCCCTACCCAGGGAGAAATTCCCTGCCTCATAGCCTAAAAGCAACAGTAAGGTATTCGGCACAGGTGGCTCTTTCAGCTCTTCTAATTAAGTGCTTCCAGTTTATATATACTTACATTTCAGTAAGAGAAAAGTAGGAGTCCCAGTGATTAGCAGCCCCGTGATTATGGGACACTACAGACAGATGGAAGAGCTGGATTAAAAATTATGACTGTTACTTTTTAAATGAAAATTGGTTTTTTTTTATGCTTGTGGGATCAAATCTTAAATTGTAGGGTGTGATGTGTGTTTCCTGAGAGAGAGCACTGTGTGGTGGGGAATTCCATGAGTAATTTTACTAGATGTGAAAAGACTAGGCAAGTGAGAGTTATCAAAGTTTCTACAAAGCCTTATTTTTTAAGTAATTTTTCATGTTCACAAACAATCTATAGGGGAGGAATTTATTATAGTTTCTGGTTTTACATTTCCTATAGACCTAAAGATCTACATCTAAAAGTTTCCTCTCTGCAGCTGTAATGACACTGAGAGATTCAGCACTGGATACAGCTGACAAAATCCAGCAAACGTAGGAAATTCATATCATGAAGACTCAGGAGTAAGGCTGATCTGGGTTTGATCCTGTGTAGCATTTCCAGGTTAAAGAACCAAAATTCAGACAAGCATCATTCGTGGGACTTGAATGCATAGTCCTCCTCCTGACAAAGTCTGTTCTGCTGCCTCTTGCATATCGTGGGCCAGCATTAGTGTTATTACAGGTAGAGAGGAAATTCAGCCAAGGATGATAGAATGATTAAACTATTGATTCCCTCTTCATCTGAAATGTGCCATCAATCTCAAATATTTGTTCAATTGCAAGGTTTCCTGCACTTCCATTTTCCCGAAAGCTCCTGCATAAGCAGGATCAAAGATTGTGCTTTCGCAGAAATGGTTTCCTTTATGGAACATGGTTTCTAACACATTCCTGTCCCAGAACATTCAGAGCCATATTTAAATTACTTTACTTTTGTTGGTGGTGTTTTCCTTTTAAAGGCTCATGTGCAAAGTGTCTCTCCTAGGGTCATGAAATCTGATCCTATTTCTGAATATATTTCTGTGGCTTTCAGAGGTCAGTTTATAACATGCAAAGTTCGTGATGAAGTTCTTTAAAAATCCATAAAATTCAAAAAGATTATGCAATCTGTGGATGCAAATCAGAGAGACTCAAACAAACATCAAGGACAGAAAACACAGCAGTAAACTCACTGTCCTGAAAAAATTCAGCATGCCAGTCTCAGGAGGCACATGAGAAAAGAGAGAATTTCAGGTAACCCCTAACTGGTGTAGACACAAGAGCTGCTAAGGACAGAGAGGGAGTGCCCATCAGCTTGCCTGTGCTGAGCCCAGCAAGGAAACCCTTTGGTTTTCTTTCTGCTACTCTAGTCAGGGTTAAGAGCCATTCAGCATGATGTTTTGTTTGATGGCAGGTGTTTCCTTCGAGAGAAAATAATGTTTATTCTTTCTTCAGGAGACCAAGCAGAATGCCCCATGCTAACCTGCTATCCACATGTCCACAATGCCACCAGGAGGACAACGGCGGCACAGCCTGCCAATGTCCCTACTGTCACAGGGCAGCCCAGCATCACCCGGCGTCTAAATCTGCCTGCTGGGTGGCTGGGATTATCAAGGCTTTGCTACAAGGGACTCCTTGGTCATGTAAAATGACATATCAGATGTAACAGTCAGGCTAATGGAGGGTGCCTAATCCAATTCATCTGTGTTCTGGCTCACACAAAGAAATCAGGGAAATTGCATTTCATTAAATGAGCTCTTTCTAGTACCTACATGTGTTAAATTAGGTATTTCTCTGTTGCAGTGCAGCGTAGCGTACACAGATTTGGTCCTTTTACACCACGGTTGTTGAGCAGAGGTAGAGGGGAAGAAGAAGGGAACTTGCAGCTCCCGCTCCTGCGCAGACGATGGGGTAGTGCCGGCCTTGCACTAACGCAGCCCCTTGCCTCTGGAGACACAAATTGAAAGAAATGGCTTATTCAGCAAACAGACCAGTTTTGCTTGTGGCAATCAGCTACATTGGAGTTCTGTGAATGGCCACCAGAATAAGAAGAGATTTTTTCTTCAATTTTCTTAGAATTTCTGTTGGACAAATAACATTTTTTTAAGCAATGCCAAGAGATGACCAATATAGAATTTGAGCGATATAGATATTTGAGCGAATAATGGTTTACACTCAGCCTCATGGAACTTTCGGGATTCACAAATATTTCTACTGATAGACTTGGAGATACTTTAGTATAACGAATAATGAATAGGGCATACTTCTGCCAGAAGTCTGGCAATTTTTTTCTTTTACTTGTGCAACTTTACAAAGTATTTTTATACTCTTTGTCTAGCCCTATGTTTTACATGCATACTACATGTTTTGTAGTGGATGACAACATGTAGTTATAATTGCATACAAAAATACTATTCTGAATGTTTAGCTAGCTGCCTCTCTATGATTTCTCTTTCAGTGCGATCATCTGAAGTATAATTATGCAGGAAGATCTGATAGATCATATAATTTTAGTTCTACATAAGCAGCAGGTTTCTGCACACAGTGGGTTATTCCAAGGCCAATGAGAGCTAATCCATGTATTGCAGGGAGCTGTGCACAATAGTAGTTGTCAGGTTTAGTAAGCTTTAATTGAGTCTGTCAGAGCCCCGTAAGTTTTCAGTATAAATTGAAATTACTGATTTGCAACTGACGGGTGGATTTCCTCTTCAACCTCTTCCATAATAAATTGCTGACAAAACTTCCAATGGTCTTCTGAAGCAATAAACCTACGCATCATATCTTAAAATAATAAATCTGCTTACAGAAATTAAAGCTTCCAACATTTTGCAGAAAGCGGGCTTTCTGGAAGAAAATGGATGCAGAGAGGAATCTGTTGGGTGTGCTGTCTGCATGCAGTTTGGTTCCCTGCCCAGGAACACTGAAGTGGCCCTGGCAATTTGCCTGCCTGGCTTTCTCCTGAATGCAGCATGGTTAGGCAACACTGCTGTCAGAAATATTTGGGCTGATTACTTTTTTTCAGCTAGAGGACACAATGTGGAGTATCAAACCCCATCTGCACTGATGTTCCAAGAGGGTTGGCTTTGTTTTATAGCTTAAATCCTTCTTCTTCCCCTTTTCTGTTTGTTCCTAGAATATTTACAGAGCAAAATCATGCTGTACTCAGACTTTTTTTTTCTTAAGATTAACAAGGAATTGTCTTTAAGTCTACTCTTGCAAGACAGATTCTGATCTCCCTAGCAGCATTTCATTGCACCTTTGCCAATATTAATGATTTTTTGCCTCAAATCAATCAGACCAAAACGTTACACAATATTCCAGATAAGATTTTCTTGGTGTCTTGGACGTTGCCATTGGTGCTTCCTTGTCTCACTGAAATCACCTTGCCTGATCCAGCCTGGGTTCACATTTTCCTTTTATATGGCCTTTTTCTCATGTGAGAAATAGTGCTGCCGTGAGATATCTGTTCTGTTTGTGTGTTATTTAATTTCCCTTTATGTGATTTCTGTTTGACTAATTACTATGCCTTTCAAGCACTTCACTGAAATAGAATGAGACCTTAAGTTATCACACACTATTCACCACAAGAAAACCCTCAGCCAGACACAAAAAACTCTATGTAGATTCCCTTATTAATGAAAGCAAGATTATTTTTAGCCAAGTTTAACAAGGGTGGGGTGAACTGTAATTAAATGGCTGTAATATTCCAAGGAATTATGGTGGGGTATAATGTATTATTTGTACTGTCTACTCAGGCTACTTAGACATCTTAATTAAGCTGTGATTTAAAATAACACAGAAGTGTGATTCAAAAGGCCATGCTCTATGAAGACAATGAAAACAAATAAGCACTTGTGAGGGGCTGAGTTAGGCGTGCTGGTACCTCCAGGAGCCTAAACTCAAATCCCCTCCCTGGTGCCCACCGCGGAACAGGGCTGGCTCCAAACTGGCTCCAAGTTCATCCTTCGTGAAAATCAAAGAAGAGGTTTCCACCCTGAGGTACACGGGGGCTTATGAGGCAGATGTGGACGCAAATATAATACAAAATAATGTAAATATAAAAGATTTTCAATTAGAATCATAGAATCATAGAATAGTTTGGATTGGAAGGGACCTTTAAACATCATCTAGTCCAACCCCCCTGCAGTGACCAGGGACATCTTCAACTAGATCAGGTTGCTCAGAGCCCCATCCAGCCTGACCTTGCATTACTCGTATATCTTGCTTCCATGAATCCCCTGGTTTCTGTGAGGTTTCTAACTGCTGATGTCCTGTCCTGTGGGCTGATGTCTCTTCAGTGCTCACTGAAATTGGCTTAAATATTAATATACAAGTACAAAACACGGATCATTTTTTAATAAAGCTTTGCTGTGCGTATTCCTTAAAGACTTGTGGAATGTGACAGTGGTGGTGAAAGACAGACAAAACAGTTAAGACGAAATATTTAATAAATCTCTGAAGATTTTATTTTCACTTTGCTTTGAAAGTGACCAGGTGGGAAAACACAATATCTAATGACTATTTACTTCTCCCATTAATATCCCATTGTCGTGGTTTAACCCCAGCTGGC
>NW_009191929.1:0-8412 GCF_000690835.1 Fulmarus glacialis
TGAGAGTGACCAAGCACTGGCACAGGTTGTGCAGAGAGGTTTTGGAGTCTCCATCCTGGGACATATTCAAAAAGCCAAAAGCTGGTCCTGGGCAACTGGTTCTGGATGGCCCTGCTTGAGCAGGGAGGTTGGACCAGATGCCTCCAGAGGTCCCTTCTAACCTCAACCGTTCTGTCCTGTGGTTACTTTTACTTTTTTTGAATTTATTTTCATTTCTTGCTGTTGGTATGTAATGCCTGATAGAGATTGCTTGAATCCACAGTCATTAAAGAAGAACACATTCATCTTAGGCTTTCCCCCCCGGCTTCTTTCGTTATTCACTCCAGAAGATGCAGAATCTCCAAAGAACAGGAGAGAACATTAAGTGATATATCGGGGCTGCTCACAAGAAATTTTACTGTTCTTATACAAAGTTTGTTAAAACCAAGTTTCATCTGTACCCACTCCATCAGGTTGATGTCACTGACAAAAGATCGAAAAAGAGCAAAATATCCGTATTAAAAATTTTAAAAACAAAACCCCCATATTTTGGATGAAATTGCCAAAAGAGTGTGAATGGATAGAAGTTCTGGGACTAAGAAGTTGAAGAATAATTAACTATGTTCCTAAAGGTACGTAGACTCTTTCAAAACACTAATTGACAAGATGAAACTCTTATTTTTTCCCCAATTATTATTTTCCACACCTAAACTGATGTGAAACTGAATAAGAAGATATAAGAATGAGAGAAATTACTACACTGCCACCAAATTCAGTATTCAGTTGCTTAAATATGCAGTACAAGATAAAAAACTTGTGGGTTTTTTCCCCTTTTTTTTTAAGTAGTGCAAATAAGGAACCAGATCTGGCTTTATTTTTCTAGTGTCTCACATTCAGTCTTTTTGCCTTTAAGACAATACTCAAAATGGTCCTGGAAGTAACACTTGCTCAGGAAAGTATGCATTTTGAGGATATAAGTCCATGCTTATGCTATAAAACATTAAACTAAGAGAAATGATGTTAATTTACAGCACAAATGTTAAAATTTTATTTCACATATTATACCAACACTAGTTACAAACATAATAAATATTAAAGACTTCTGTACAGACTAGTGAGTGCATCTGCAAAAAACAAAATAGAGAAATACAAGCCACAGCATTCCATCAAAAACCAGCCATGATTCTAGACATCAATCAAAGCCTTACTGAAGTGCTTTAAAACATATGGAATGGTGACTTCTGATTCGCCATTATAAAGCATACTTTTCTGAAAATCTCAAGGCATTTTAGGAAGGCTTTTAGTCCAGCAGTCAGTTACCGAAAAAGACAATATGCTAGAACACTGAGTCCTTAAAATCATCTTTGTAGAAGGTGAAGGTTGTATAATGGATTTTCAAAGGTGAAATCAGTACATGTAGTTATAAGCCTATAGAAAAGCAAAAGACATGCATTTT
Organism: Fulmarus glacialis; assembly: GCF_000690835.1. Classification (NCBI taxonomy): domain Eukaryota; kingdom Metazoa; phylum Chordata; class Aves; order Procellariiformes; family Procellariidae; genus Fulmarus; species Fulmarus glacialis. The sequence continues at coordinate 1,436 of NW_009191929.1, forward strand.
TTAAGAGTTTTAGTTTTTACTTTATTTTCAGCATCAAACTGGAGAAAGCTGAGGCATATGGATGGGAAATTGATATTCACATAAAGAAGCACCATGAGGGATGATTGATTCTCATGAGAACATGTATGATGGATATACTTTTATGCAAGAAAAAGAGAAAAGAAAACAAAAAAAGAGTCATTCCAGTTCACAGAATCATCCACGGTTTTCCCCTGAGCCCCTTACCAGAGAGTGCCGGAGACTAAATCAGTCCCACGTTCCAGGTTTAAATAAACTTATTTTTTCAAATCTGTCCACACATATTGACATGATTATTCTCACACTGTTGTGTGCCCTTGTCCTGGTTTCGGCTGGGATAGGGTTAAATTTCTTGCTAGTGCTGTGTTTTGGATTTAGTATGAGGAGAATGTTGATAACAGATGTTTTCAGTTGTTGCTAAGTACCCTCCTAGTCCAAGGACAGCTCCCATGTCTACTGACTGAGCTAGGTACACAAGATGGAAGGGAACATATTCAGGACAGCCAGCCCAGATGGCCAATGGGGTAGTCCATACCATGTGACGTCATGCTCAGTATATGAATGGTAGTCATGATCCAGGAAGTACCGATTGCTACTTGGTTATCGGTCAGCGCGGGTGGTGAGCAATTGCATTGTGCGTCACTCATTTTGTATGTTCTATCATTATTATTATTATTTTCCCTTTTCTGTTCTATTAAACTGTCTTTATCTCAACCCAGGAGTTTTTCTCACTCTTACCCTTCCGATTCTCTCCCCACCCCACCAGCGGGGGAGTGAGCGAGCGGCTGCGTAGTATTTGGCTGCCTGCCAGGTTAAACCATGACAGCCCTTCTTGTATTTCGCAGCACTGGGACAATTCAGCTACATTGACTGGACTGTTCTGAGATTCACCATCATGTGTCTTTGGAAGAGAAGTTGCCAAGGGCTGTTCCTTTAGTCCAGCATTTTTACAACTGGAAGAAGAGGGTGTCTTTTCTCCACCTTTCCCATTTTTGTCTTAATTATTCCCTCTGTGGGAAGGACATGAGGTTAGGTGGGTTGAGAAAAAGGGCATGCCTTGCAGGAATGGAACACTTCTATTTGTAGTTTGTTGGCAAATAGCCTTTTTCATTTTGGAAGACAGTTATAAAGCACAGTAGCATGGAGAATAGTGTATGAGACGGTTCAAGCCTATTCTGCTGTCACCAGCTAAATCACAAGGGCTGCAGTAAGAATCACAGCCTGAACAGAGAGTTTCCAGAAAGAATGGTCATGGGACAAGGGTCTTTGGACTTAGCAATTGATGTGAGCAGCCAGAAAGGTGACCTGGTTAGAAGGGGGAAATTACGGAGCAGAAGAAGATGTCTGCTCAAATACCGACAGAGAAAATGCCTGCCAGCCTGGAAACTGTTAGTCTGTGAACTAGGTCTGTGAACGAGAAGAATCTTTGAGAAGTGCAGCTGGCATCTTTGAAGTACAGCGGGATACTTAGAAACTGGTGACATCCCGAGATACCATTGATAAGTGCACAAACAACTGTAATGGCAACTTAACACCTGAAAAGGTGAAAAATAGTCTGGAAAAAGGGGAAAATATCCTGAGAATGTAGGAATTGGAACCCCCCCCAGGCTGTTCTAACTGCAAGAACAGGAAAACAGCCTGGAAAAGTAAAAATTGGTCTGAAAGAAGAGAAAACACCATCATCTATTTGCTGCCCCAGGTGAAATTAACACCTGTTGGCTGCTTGAAGTGGTGGTGTCCTATGCCCTTTTATATGTCTATGATATAAAAATGGCTTAATTTTTGTCCAAAATGGAGCCTCTCTTTCTGAGAACTTCCCATGCTGCATGTACTTTTCCTTTCGCAAACAGGCTAACCTCTCTGCACAAACTTTCTATGAGATCTTGGACACTTGCTGGGGACTCCTGGTTGACTCCAAAGTCTGTATGTGGATCATCTTTGAAGTGAGACTCTCTGCTACTCTACTGGTCCCCCTCTAGGCTCACACTTCTGGGGTTGGTTCAGTTTGTTCTGCCACTTCTGGGACCGTTGGGTCCCCCATTCTGGGATTGGTTTGTCCTGCTCCTTGAGATGGTTTGGTCCCTCCTGAAATCTGTCTAATGTGCTTGATACTGGTATTATATATCCATATAAGTAATCTATCATAAGTATGTCCTCTGTTATATTGTTGGTAAGCTTACTTCACTAGTGATCAGTTTGTAGTAACCTGTAATAGTATATACATATTTGGATGTTGCTGTTACATTGATTGTTGCTATACAATTGATTGTTTCTATTATTGATTGCTGATAGTAATTTATAATAACTTAATAAATATATATCCGCTTTATTAGCCATAGTTATATTTGCTAGTGGTGATTTCTGTGGTAGTATATTTACTAGTGGCGATTTGTGTGGCATTTCTGGTAATCTGTAATAAAGTAGAGAAATTTAGAGGACAAAAGCTTCTGTGTTCTTGTGTATTACAGACTCCAACGAACCCATGGTCACAATCTTGAAACACTTACAGGCCGTAACCCTTTAGGTTGTGATATTAATATGATACAAAGAACAGAGCTGTTAGCTGTCTGAGAACTACAGTTTTGACCTGTATCAGTTTTGCTGGTTAGTGTCTTCAAGTTTTTATTCACAGTTTTGAAGACTACAATCCTTTTTTCTCTCCATTAAAACCTAAGATGATGACTTCATCATGTATTCTTGGACCTGATGGCCAAGGCTTCAGGTTTATGATGTGCTCAAACCCCAGCAATCTCTTATGCTGGTACACGTTTTGTAGAGGAATGGATTTTATCATGTGTTAAAAAGATTTATAATAGTGATCCTCTTTTACAATGTTTCTTATTCCCCATACTTACTCTTAGTATAGGAAGGTGAGGGTAAAAGCAAAGAAAGCAAAAAATGACTTTAAACAGAGCTTTTGATAAAATCTAGCTACCCTCTATGTATCTTAAAATAACAGATGTAATGCGTTACATGTGTTAAAATAACACAAGTAAAATAACACGTAAACCTAATTCATCAGCCATACATAATGGGAGAGTAATGCACTGCCTGTAAGTCCTGTCCCAGACCTTAGTCATAACCTCAGTGTGGCTGACAGACATCTGACATAGCACAGTGCACTCTGCCATCCAAGAAACTCCCACCAAGTGGGAGTAAATCTATGTGAGCTGTTTCTGTAGACTTCACAGAATATTTTGCTATCATGTGCCGCAGAAAACAACTGTCAAGGTCGTGAGGTCTCTGTTTCCACTGTCACTGATAAAAAGGACATATCTGAAGAGAACACAAACATACATGAACAATAGGCAACAGATATCTGTTTCAAACAAAAAATACATATCTTATGTTTCAAATTAAAAGCTTATGATACATACATAGAGTCTGAATAACAAGGAATGAAAATTCAGAGTAATGCGGTTCTGCTAAGAAAACAACCCATCTCACCTAAATTTGTACACAAGGAAGTATCAGATCAGTTTAAAATATAAACTGGCATTGGTACTTAAAGTAAAACCTGGCATTGACCACTGAAATTAAGCTTCTGTCTCATCACATTGAACATCAACAGAGATGCAATGAAAACCTAAACAGCATTTCTTAATTATGGATCTGGTAAACCAAGCAAAGAAAACAGTTTCAGAACTGTAGCTTCTTGTTGGTTTGCTGTTTTAACTTCTCAAACAACTGAACTGCAAATGTCGATGTTTTCTCATTACACACTTGAAGGAAAAATCCCAATCAATTTCTTAAAGTGAACAGTTGCCTGCACAAACATTGCATTTTAAAGTATTCTTCTTTTGACTTAACAGCAAATTAGCCTTTATTAATTGCCTTGTAATTCATTTTTCAAAGCCTTTGAGCAAGATGTTTGGTTACTGTGGTTATTCTAGCATTCATTTTCAGTGTAATGCAACAGCTGTCATGTTTATATTATTTATTTCAGCACATTAGATTAATATACTGATTTAATCCACAGCCAATTTAAAAGTAAAACTAAAGTCAGTATTACAAATATTATCCCCAAGTAATATTTAATATTCTGGGCACATACAGATGATAGCCATTCCATAGATTTCATGAATGTGAAGTTGAGTTATAATTAATTCCCTGACTGAAATGAATTGTTGCTATTCCTCTGTACTTCCATATTATTATTACATAGAACTTGCAAAATAATGGCTTTAACAGAGAGAGCTGTGTGAGTTTTTATCTTAAAAAAAAAAAAAAAAAATCTAACAAGACAGAGTAAATACAGACAGAGTAAATCTTTCTGCTACAAAATACAATCATGAACATGATTATAGAATGGCAGGTACTGTTGCACAGTGCCTGAGGTGCCTTAGTACCTTAGCCTTAGTAATGCTAAGGGCATCCTATTTGCAGCTCTGTAACCTTTCACCTATGCTGCTGTAGAAGTGCTTTACCAGAGCCTCTGTGGTTTTATTTTTCCTTTTGTTCCCACACTGTTGTTCTCATGCTGTTGGTCTCATGGGCTTGCACCTGCCAACCCTGATAGTGTTGGTACAGGGGATTCTCATGGGAAGTGGCTACCACTGGCATGACAATCACCCCTCTTTACACCCCTGTTCTTTCCTCTTGTTTTGCAGATTTTAGGCATTTGGGGCTTTTTTCCCTATTTTCTCTAATGTAGAGAAAACCAAACACAGCGTACAATAAAATAGACAATAGTCCTTTAAATGCTTGACCAATTTTATCCAATAATACATGTGCACAGAAACTTAACAGACAATCAATACACAATGCTCACACCTGATTGGTATGCACCAACCTGTGCTAACAGCATCATGAACAGGAACAAATAATAGGGAGTTAGAGAGGGTCATGACAAAAAGTAAATAATGCTAAGGGCTAAAGGCAAGGCAAAAAAATGATCATCACCATTGTTGTCACATTCCTCCTCACCATCTCTTTCACTGGAGAGAACCCAGAGAGTAGGATGCTAGCCTGGGACCCTGTCAGTGCTCTTCCAGGCCAGCCACTGGTGAGAGTCTGTGTTTTCCCTTGCTTTTGCCCTTGCCCATTTTTTTCCCCTTTTCCTCTCTTGCTTCCCCTTTTTTATTCTTCCCCCAAAATAACTTTCACTATTAGAGTTGTTGTATTCTATCAGCTGTTGTCCCCGCTAATAAATCTGTATTTGTGAACTTGCCTCAACTTTTTTTGCACAAGTGTTGTGCTCAAGAATGTTTGGTTGAATTTGGTAAAATCATATGGCAAAATCCCATTTACAATCAACTACAGAAAGCTGTTCTGTAAAGAGCATTAATAATCCTTGCTGTGTTCTTGCTTCTTAGCATCTCTTTGCCTTTGCATTCCTAAGCCCTCTCCTTGGAAATATTTGATGTCCCTTGGCAGTACACCTCTGAAAAATCAGTCTGCAAATAAAGAAGAAACTTCATAAACAGGGAGAAGAGAGGAAAGAAAATACAAGAAATATCAGAATCTGTTAGTAACTAGACAAAGCTCTGAAAAAAACCTTAGGTTATCTTAAAGCATGACCTCTGGCCTAGTAAAATCTTAGATTGTTCTTATGACATATTGATTTTGAAATCAGTGGGCTGCTCAAGGAGAGAAAATAACACTACCAGATCTGCCTCCAAATGACTTTTATTTTAACCTTTCATTATCATACTAACTTTGATAAAACCTCTTGGTGACCATTTCTTTGAACAATAATAAATTCAGTGTTGAATTAAAGACTACAGTAATAGAATATTTTTCCCAAAAGACACACCAGAATTATGTTTCCCTTTGACAGCACTTAAAAGCATCTAAACCAATGAAACTTTAGTTTCACATAAAAATAGTTTGTTGATAAAGCAAATATTACAATTTGTATGTTCCGAGTCAAATGTTTTTTGTTTCGCTCACTTTTTAAGGTTATTATTAGGCCTGGACAAAAACCCAAGATTATTTTCCAAGGTTAAAAAAGGTGAAAAAAATTGTGCTGCTCAGTTTTGGTTGCAAACACAATCACTCAAAGATAATATGAAGATAACCTTCATGTTATCATATGGAGGATTTTTTTAAGAAAGCTCTCAACCCTTATTCATAGCTGGAATATTTGGTCAGGTGCCATTTCCCCCTGTTCACTTTATTCCCCTCTGTGTACTGCAGGGATATGTTATAACGTAGGAGGTCCTGGCCCACTGTTTCTAACAGCATAAACATGTAGCCTCAGTGACCAAAAAACCTAAGAATAAAATCAGTGCTATCCTGTTAAATTTTAAAATTGGTGTACTCTGGCCCTAATAAATAACTAATAGATACATGTAAATAGATCCTAGGCAGAATAAATAAATAATAAGGACATGAAGGATGAGAAAGTGATGAGGAGTAGACAGCATGAATTCACAAAGGGGGAGTCATGCTTGAACAACCTGTCTACCTTCTGTGAAGAAATGACTGGCTTGGTAGATGAGGGAAGAGCAGTGGATATTGTCTACCTAAACTTCAGTAAGGCCTTTGACACTGTCTCCCATATGATTCTCATAGAGGAGCTGATGATGTACAGGCTGGAGGAGCAGACAATGAGGTGGGTTGAAAATTGGCTGAATGGCCAGGCCCGGAGGGTACTGATCGATGGCGATATCTAATTGGAGGCCAGTGACTAGCAGTGTACCCCAGGAGTCAATACTGGTTCCAATCCTGTTTAACATCTTCATTGATGATCTGGATGGTGGGGCAGAGCGTATGCCAGACGGGGAGGAGCGGCTGACACTCCAAAGGGTCGTGCTACCATCCAGAGGGACCTTGACAGGCTGGAGGAAGGGACTGACAGGAACCTCATGAAGTTCAACAAGGAGAAGTGCAGAGTCCTGCACCTGGGGAGGAACAACCCCTGGCACCAATGTATGTTGGGGGTAACCCAGCTGGAAAACAGTTTGGTAGAAAATGCCCTGGAGGTCCTGGTGGACACCAAGTTGAACATGAGCCAG
>NW_009191929.1:8799-17285 GCF_000690835.1 Fulmarus glacialis
CCTCAGGAAACACTTTTTTGTACTGTGAGAGTGACCAAGCACTGGCACAGGTTGCCCAGTGCCCAGGGGTTGTGGAGTCTCCATCCTTGGAGATATTAAAAAAACATCTGGACGTGATTCTGGGCAACTGGCTCTAGGTGTTCTTGCTTGAGCAGGTGGTAGGACTAGATGCCTCCAGAGGTCCCTTCCAACCTCAACCTTTCTGTGATCCTGTGACAAAGTAGCAGAATCCCTAACAATTTCTGTATACAATTCAGGAATTAATGTGGGTCAGAGGCTCTTTCAAATACATAGTTTGCCTGTTGCCACCTTTTTTTGGAGGATAAGAGAATTTAATAATATTGGTGTGAATCATTCCAGGCCACCCGGCCTCACTGCCTCACTGACATTTTAGCTCACTAACATAGATGTAGTCTTAAAATTTGTCTTATTTTAACTGAGAAACACTGTACTCTTATGCAGAATATACGGGGGGGGGGGGGGGGGGGGGGGAGGAGGAGGAAGAGAAGCTTCTCTATAGCATCTCTTTCTTCCATGAATTAATTTCTACATAGAAATACAAAATTAGTGTTTGCAGCATTAGGCAGTCCTTGTCTACTTCTATAACCACAGTCCATGAAGATAACCTATGTGCTTGTCAATTTCTTCAGCGAACATACATCAGAGAGATTACTATCCATTTCTAGACACCTTTTACCCCCACACTGCTGAGTCTTGGTAGCAGCTTCTGGCACTGATACTGGACTTGCACATTCAGCAAATTCCTAATGTAATGCACTGATGCAAGCGCTCGTTATGGATTCCGGTAAGAAAGGCACTCAGATTGTGTTGGATATTGATTAAAATACCATTTATTGGACATAACAGGAGAAGGAAAAAGCGGATAGCACAGATAATCTTACATCCCTTCAAATGGTGGAAACCCCAAGTTCTACAGCATTGGACAATACTCTAGTCAGGGTACGGCATGTTGTGCAAATCCTTTCCATACTAAGGTTTGCCAGCACTGTAGTCTTTAGAGCTTTTATAGGATTTTCTTATTGGTAAACAACTCTATTCATCATTTCTACCATCAAGCAGAGGAACATTTTATGTAAACATACTGCTTAGCTTCAAGATAAGAAGATACATGCACGTGGCATAAAGGCCAGGGGCCACGAGGGAGCTCCATACAGGCTTCCCTACTACAATTAATCAGGTAAGTTCAACTGGCAGTCAACTAATGTGTACAACACAGCACAGGCCTGCACCTATTCAGGTTAACTGTTATGGGGATCATTCACTTCTTGATGTACAGTAGTCTTCTGGTTAGGACTACTATACCTTAGCTTAGCTATTACCTTATCCTGTAATATTGTGATCACCATTGTCAAACAGTAGCCAAACACTGTCAAATAAAGTCAAACAATAACTTCGTGCCAAGAATCAGTGTCACAGAGTAACCATTATAACTATTTGTAGTAGTGTGGGGCACACTAAAGAGGTGGATAAAGGGAAGATTGGGGTCAAAGGCTGCAGCGACTCTGAGCAATGGCTGGGTATGTTGCATTCCTAAGATTCCTGGTCCTCCAAGACAAAGTTCACTTCCAGCTGGCTTGTCTTGACCTCCTCCCTGTGGAAAACAAGGTGCAAGGGTTTGAGGAGCTATTGTCTTTCTGGACTGGACATTTTGAAAGTGTTCACTTGTTCATTATGTGAGGCATAGTTCTACCTTTTTGTGCATCCTGAGATGTTATCTAATTAAAGATTGTTCATGAGCTGGAAGAAGGGGAACATTGCATGACCAAATCCTATCAACCTTTGCAAGCGGACTTCCTACTTCTTACATTTTAATGTAAGAAGGGAGTATATATTATTAAGAATTTAAATACAGAAGTGTTTAACAGTGCCACAGCATTGATCTGCACATCGTATGAACTACCACAGACAGCACCTGTTGTGTAAGTGGCACAATTAAAGAAAGGAATGAGTGTAAATTATCCTCTCACATCAAGAAAGGAGCGCTGGGGTTAATAAGATGGAAAAATGTATGAAATCTGTCAAAATTAAAGGCATTCTATAATTAGAATCTTTCCTACTGCATTATTCATTATAAAAGAATTAATAGGGAAGAAATGCAGATTTCTCTACATGAAAAAAATATTTTCATTCATTTCTGTATCCATATAAAGTATATGACTTAGGAATTAGTTCATAATGCGTTACTTATCATAGCAGTCATGACATTACTCCAGTGCCAGAGCCCTGAGGGCACTACCAGCCCTGACTATCCCTGCCCAGCTGCCCCCTGGGCTCCCCCTACCCTGCCTACAGCCCAGGACCCAATTTCAGCCTCCCGGGGGCTCCCCCAACCCTGCCCACAGCCCAGTGTCTGAGAATGAAACACCTAGTGACTGGGTTGTACCCCAAATTCAGCTGCTCTGACTTACATCCCTTCTTTCTGCAGCACACGAACGACGTCAGTGCTCCTACAGTTGCACCTAAAAGAGAATTCTTGAGTGCATCTATTTAGCTTAATGAAGTCTCTGACTGCTTTCATATTTAGGTTTTCCTGAATTACGCTGTCATCAGCTATATCATAGCATTACCATGCAGCTGACAGACCGCTGTAATGATGTTCTGCAATGACTTTTACTTTAACATTTGCTCTTCCTTCTCAGCACTGCTACTTCTGCATTTCCTTCCCCCCATTTTTGTCATGGACAGTCATGCATAGATGGTCTGCACCAGATGAGGGAAGAGGAAAGGTAGCTGGAATGCTGGTGGCAAAACTCTCAGTCTAAATTATGTTAATAGTGTTGTGGGGATTTCTGAAGCTATACTCAGTAAGTGGAAAGCATTTCCTCCCTAGAGTTCATGAAGTTCAGAGGAACAGCATGAACTGACCAACTGCTTAGTCTGTATTGCCTGCGTAACAGATCAGCACCCAGTTCTGCTTTCTTTCAGAAATTTTCATGTCGATTTGTGGGTAGGGATTCTCTAATTTGGATCTTGCAGTCTGCTACCACTGCAGAAGGAAAATACGCAGAAGCAGCTCTGATTTTGATTAACATCTGTTAAGACCATCTGATCTGGCAAGATTTGAGAATGTAGGGGATTCCTCCTCCCACATCTGCTGGGCCGCCTCTGTCGTTCTCTAGTTCCTCCTAGTCCGATTCAATAGCCGGTCTCTCCAGTAGCAAGGCTGAATATGTATTACTGATAGGCAGCTTGCTCTATATGCAATATATACACATATATACCTGGCTGGCCACACAGATAACACAGATGCACTTTCAGAGCACTCATACAAACACAGGCAGCACCGGTGACCTCATTCTGCTGTCCTCTCTGGCTGAGCAGGATGGAGGTCCAGTAGTGAGTCTCACTAGCGCACCTCCACCCTGCTCAGCTGGAACATACGTGTGTGAAAAAAATGTACGTGTATATGTATTTGTGTGTGTGTTTGTATATATGTACAATACGGATCCTCCAGCAGCTAGGCTTAGGCATCCAGTAGTTGCACCTGGATCCCAGTCTCTCCAGTGACTGGCACTTGGGGGAGATGCGAACCCCACTCCATTTGCTGATACAGACTGTCTCACCCTGCCACACCCACACGCATACAAACATGTGCACTCACACCCGTAGCTGGCTGGGACTCCCCTGATCCCCAACAGCAACCATGGTCTCGCCCTTAGAAACACGTCTGGTGCCCGGGTCACCTCACCTACTCACCAGCTTGTCTGGCTCGATCTTCACTAGCGCTCTATCTTCACTAACACTCTCACACTCACTCGCACACCCACTCTCACTCCAGGTGCTGCACCAAGGGGACATGCGGCTCTGACCCATGGTCCCACCTCGGTGTCTGGTACTTGGTTTCACTCACTCAAGTCTCTCCGGTCGCTGCCACCACAGACACACAGGCCCTCTGGACCCATGGTCTGACTCCAGTTGCTGGCACTCAGACCCCCATAAAAACATATGCACACAGAGTTAAGAGCCTCTCACTGGAAAAATAACTGAAAGTTAATGAGGAGACAGGACAGACTACACTGATCAGGTGCAGGGCATGGCCAGATTGTACTGACCAGCCCCTGCTTACATGTGACTGGAACCTTTTATTCCCTTATGCCTTCATTTTCCCACAATTTTTCCTCACCCAAATCGCCTAGATCCCTCCCTTTTCCCACCTTTGGTTCCTCCCCGATACATCCCATAACAAGTTTTGTGCGATCCCAAAATTCTGTTCCCCTGCATCCCTTATTGTGTCCCACACCTGTACGCAATAACAATCTCTCAGTCCAAAAAGGTGGTCCAGAGTGTTGCTCCCATCATCATGATGGGTTTCACGCCTGAACAATGGATCTGATGGCCCTGGGAAAGCCCTGCGAAGAGCCTGGACAAGATGTCCCTTCTCAGGATTCTGTAATTTGGGGTTCTTTGCCTTTCATCATGCCTCTGTGCTCCTCTGTGCTTGAGGAGATGGGCTTTTGATGGTCTGGTGGCTCTCCTGTGACAGGTTATTAATTGAGTTACAGCTGCCACTGTTTCTCTTCTGCTCTCTCTGGTGTGCAGAGGAGCTTCTTATCACTTTACCTAATAATATCCTTCAACAGAGCTCTAACATTTGAGTATGAAATCTTGTTTATTACTTCTGATTTCATGATATATACTATTTATGCTATAGGCTTGCTTTAAATGTACAAGCCCCTGTGTTGTGCTTGTGCAGTGCATCTGTAAAGAATGTCTCATGTACCATGTTTTCAAATCACTTTGTGTCACCTGAGAATCGGGGGGGCATTCTGCATGAGTACCATATGGAAGAGTTTAAATTGAGGGACTAATTGGCAACGGATCATTAATTAAATCTTTATTTTTTAAAGACTATTTTAGAGTATTAACCAGGAAGCACACTTGGGAAAAATATGTTCTGGAGGATAAATCCTATCTTCATCTCATTTTATCATTTGAGTTTTATATATTGCAGAACAAAACTCAAAGACTACAAACACTTATGAATATCCATATTTTTTTCCAACACAATGGAAAGGACTACAGGGTCTATTTTTGTGGAGGTTTCATTCTGAGTGCAGAATCACTGAATCATTGTAGAGTAATGCATTTTTCTATATGGTCAATAGAGAAAGACTGATAACTTGACTAGGCTTTCTGAATTGCTCCCTGGAGGTACCTAATTTTCCTTACTGAGTGTATAGGCAGCATTACTGCCTACTAAGAGAACTTTGACTTGGCCAGGTAGGATAGACTCTGCTGCCTAGGAATTATAATACATCAGTTAGGCACCCAAAATAGAGCATCTGACTCCAGTTCAAAATAAATAACAACACTCAGCCTGAGCTTACTGAGCCAGGGAAAAAAAAAAATCCATTACATTACTTAGTATTTTACAGTTGAATTTCTACCATCATCAAACTGCAGAAATTTTCCAAAGTTGTCTGGTGAAGAAAGTGTTGCTTTGGAAGCTGCATAAATTTCAAATGTAGTCTTTAATATATTAAAAAAAAAAAATGTCCAGTTCCTTCATCAAAAATTTCTATTGATTTGAATAGGAGCTGAGGGGGAAAAAAAAAGAGTTAATAGAACCAGGATTTATGGGAAGTTCTTCCAAAAACAAGACAAAAAAATTCTACAGTCTTGTGCCCGTACTGAGTGAAATATTCCTCAGGTTAATGACATTTTTTTCAAGCATTATGTAAGTAGAAGTGAATGTTACTTTATGTCACAAATGTGCAAACTTCCCAAACTGTATCTCCATTGTTGCTAGCGTGACTATAAATACTAAATAAATTATAGTGACTTCTGAAAACATAAAGAAAAATTCCCACAAGTGTCTTAGTATCACTTGGGAAAACCGAATATATATAATACAATATAAAAGATACATATAATATCACTCCATTATCTTTTCCACTGTTCCAGAGACTTAATAGATTTTTGGAATCCACTCCAGAGGAACCTTCATTTAATCATCCACATTAGCTAGAGCAATTACAATTTTTAGTACCTGACACTCCCAGGCCTCCAAATAGAATTACCTTGAAGTGTTATTTGTACTGGGATCTTAGTATTCAGAAGATGCTGTGTAATTTCTGACAAACTCCTGAGATTCGATAGATGTAATGTCTTTTATCTGACTTCCATTTTCTTTCAATAAAGTAACTGAAGGAGTATTTTCTTTGAAATGTATAAATCTATCAAAATGGATAACATCTGAGTGACAGAGCACGAGCACTAATAAAAATCAGAGGCTGTGTGATCAAAAATCTGCCAGACATTAATCTGTCATGGACATTACTTGTTGCAGAAATGTATCGTAGGGTTAATAATTATTTCTGTCTGTAAGCCTGGGACATTACATTGCATTGTTCTTTAAGACTCTAACTCTGAGGTAACAAAAATGCCTTCAATATTAATGCTTGTAGGAGATGGATAGGTATCTATGTTTGAAATGCTGGTACCGAAACCCTTATTTAATCATGACCTTTTTCACTAATGGAATCCTTACTGTTCAGTTATTTCAAGAACTGGAATATTGCAATATTTAAACTGATGAGTCTTCCGTGCTGTGGATATTTCCAGATGGAGTGCTGTAACAAAAACTTTAAGAGTAGCTGTGTCTTAGAGGAATACCTGGAGAGTCAGGTCGTTCACCGCACTTAAATGGTTAATGTGAGACTGCAGGTAGGGCAGCAAAGGCAATCGTCTCTCCTCAAAATCTCTGCTGCATTAGCTGGGATAAATTGCTTTGCTCACTTTGCAGACTTCCTGTAGAGTGACTGAGATTCCCACTATTAACATTCGCTTTCCCTTATGCATTCTCTCCATTTTATAGCTGAGTCCACATTTTATGAGGTAATTAAACATCCCTCCACGACTGTCTTGCAGGTATCTAAAGGTTAGCCACAATAGATCATTTAATGGCTCATCACAGGATTGCAAATTGCTTATGTGATATTGTAGGTGTTATAAGATCCTCTTTTTAGATGTTCAGAAGAGACTTAAGTGACATAATTTCTTTTCTTTTGTGGTTAACTTCCAAACTATTCTGCATTTCCATGATAAGTTACATGGGGATTGCAATAGGGGGTGGCAAGCTGGGAAGGAAATCTGATCCTCTGTCAAGAAGGAATGCAGATTTTCAAACCAGAGATTAGGCTTGGATTTTGGCCATCCTTCTTGAGTAATGAAGTGAGTCAGGGGCATTGATGAGAATGACATTGGTAATTTGCCAGTACCAGTCTGATATATGTTTACATAAATCTGTATGTGCTTTAAACTGGAGATATAGGAGCAATTGCTTTCAATTTTTGCAGTGTTTTCAGAATTAACTTTTCATTGTCCAGCTTACCTGGAGAAGATATGTCATGGGTGAGTAGGAAAAAAACATCAAATAAATTATGGAAATGGCATGCGTTTGTAGGACACGGAAATGTTATTTATTTACTTATCTAGCTAGCTTTATAGATGTCTGGCGTCACTTACTCTGAATGTTGCATGACCACAGCTTCAGTATGTTATATTTTTAACATTCAACATTTCTGAAAATCAACATCAAAGCACTATGAAGAGATAGAAGTTCCTAATGTAAATCTGGACAGCTGTAATTCAAAGAAATATTAATATACATTCAATAAGTTTGCAAAATGAAATTCTTCTCTTTTTTTTAACAGCTCCAAAATGTTATGAGATGTTGCAGTGAAATGTATATCTTAGAGGAAGACATTTGAAGATCAGCTATTTTTTCTCTCTGTTTATATTCCTGTGAGCATTTACCTTGGACTCTACAAAAACTGAATACATGAAGTAGATGTCAGATATATCTGAAACTATGAAGTTTAAGATTCCAGTTTGAACTTCATGCACATTTGAATTAATGATATATTGGATTTGAATGTCTACTTTATGTGGTTTCCGCTGTAAGACAACGTCCATGAGCAAATTTTAAGTATAAATTTTAAGCAGCTTACCATCTCAGAATTTCTCTTTTAAGGTTCATATGATTTCTTCAAATGAACTCACTGGCTAAAATTTAAGACTCTGTAGGGGCACTGTATTGTATATCTAAGAGTAGTATAGTTGCGCACTCTTTTGAATATCACTTCTCTTTGGGAAAGTTCTAAAATGGAGGGAAAAAAAAAGAAGTGTATATCTGAAACAGGAAAGGAAATTTTCCATAGCTTTGTTCTTATGCTGTGTTACAGTATAATCAAACATATTTTCTGCTTGATAAGCATTACACTCCATCTTCTGTTTGCATGCTTTCGTTTGCCTCCCACATACAAACTATTTCTGACAATTAGATGTTCGCATTGGTGAAAGTTTTTGTCGTTTCCGAAGTCATTTCAATACCTGTCATAATTTTCATTTTAATGAACAGTGACCTTCTGGAACTTTTTGAGTACATGGTATGAGCAATAGAAGGAATTTCCCATTTTCTAACTCCATAGCTATTGAATTCATAGAATCATAGAATCATAGAA
>NW_009191930.1:0-14931 GCF_000690835.1 Fulmarus glacialis
TGTGAACGTGAGGCTGCTCCTATCTGTCTCATCCGTTTGGTCTTCCTGGTCAGGTGGCCTGTAGCAGACCCCCACCGTAATGTCACCTGTCCCTGCCCTCCCTTTAATCCTGACCCATAAGCTCTCGGTTGACTCCTCATCCATCCCCAGTATTAGACACTATTTCATCTCGAAGTTGGTGTCAAAGCAGAGGGCTCTGCTCTATCTGTTACCAAACAGCCACTGCTGTCCTATTGTCCTTTTGGAGAAGAGATTCATAGGGACAGCAGCCCATGGGACATGGTAGCAGCCCGTTCCACCTTCAGGAAACTGTAAGGGATGGGATTCAGTTCACCTAACTTTAGAGACCAAACTCTTAGCTAGTCTACAGAGGGAGCCTAGGTAACTAGCTTAGTGATATAAACACCTTGAAAGGATTTTGTGCTGAGGAGGTGCCTGAGATGAGTGAGACGATGGTGCCTGCTTCTTCCTTGTGACTGAAGAGTAAGCCTAGATGACTAATTTGAACTGCAGCCTCAGAGTGTATGTCTACATGGTATGCTGAAGAAACCATGATTAGACTGCAAGTGTGCACTGAAGAATGGCCAGGCATACTGTCCAGATAGCCCAGGAACTCAAGCGTCCAGGGTGCTTTTTCTGATGGTGTGTCAGGCACTGTGCTGCGGCAACCATCTGTGAGACAGCAGTGTGGGGAGGAAGTGGAATGGGCTGTGTTCATGGCCACTCAGGAGAGGACTCTTTCTGGGCAGCATAGGTATGGCTTTAAGACATTGCCATCAAAGATGTGAAGGCAGCTATGCGGGCATACCCAGGTCCAAATCAATGCCTGGAGTGGATGCGCCCAGGCTGTTGCTGACCGGAGACGTGAAGGACTTGGGAAACTGTGCAGTATGTAAACTCTCCCTTACGACACCCACCATGCAGGCAGTGCTACAGCCCATTAAACTATCCCCACCCTGTCTCAAAAACACCAGTTAATGAGCTTGATGACTATGTGAAGCCATTTTATGTGAAATTCAATGTGGATTAATTGCCTAAATATTTACCCAGTTTCTCAGGGGGGTTTATGGTACATGCCAAGTTCCACGTTGCTGCTGCTATGCTACAGTAGTACTTAGGCTCACGAGCCTTAAGGTTAATTGGAGCTTTTCTAGAAGGGTTGCACTAAGCCTGCAATATAGACATAGTTCCCTTACAGGGAACTGCTTGTACCTCTTGAGAAATCCTCAGGGGCAAATGAAGACACCCATTTCCTCTTTGTGGCAGCAGAAGTTCCCTGGGGAAAGTCCCGTGGTGCAGGCCCTGGGCTGTCTAACCAAGAGTACAAGATTGTTGCCTATGAGTACGTGACGAACTTCATAGTTGTATGATGGTCTAAAAGCTGACTACATTTTTTGTTCTCTTTGTCATCTCCTCATCCTACTATATATCTGCACGTCTGTATATATATATATAAATCTTTCTATATATATATACACACACAGACATAGATACACACACACATACTGTAATGGGGAACGTGGGTGGCTGTTCTCATAGTTGTATTTTGGAAAGCTAAAACTAGGCTTTTGGTGTTAAAAATGGTGTACGGTGTGCAGAGCTGTGGTTCAGCTTTGCCTCCTCTCCCTGTTTGCTTGGTAACCATAGCTACTGCACTTGCCTTAGTGGGAGCAGATTTCTCAGAGATTCCTTCTTGTAGAATTACTGATGTAATTACTTTACAAATACCAGCAGAAAGCTTCTGCAATGGAAGTCCAGTCTCCTCTACTGGCTTCAGCCTGTTTCCTGGCCTAACTGCTCAGCCCATAAACAAAACCTGCCCCTGGTTTGCTCCATGCTCAGCTCTCCCTTCACATACCTGTCACCCCTTTACTGGTTTTGGTTGACAAGAGCACCCGTGACACCACCTGTTGTGAATCTAAAGAAAATAACCAGTGGTCCTGGCTCCTGATGAGTATGTTGATGCTCAGCAGTAAAGCTTAAAAGATTGATTATCCCAAATTGTTTTCACTAGTTATTGGAGGTGTGAGTGTTAAGAAAGCACATGCCTCTTCAGAAAAAGCATGCAAGGATTTCAGATCTCCTGCAGAAGAGGCAAGCTAGCAGGGGAGAATAAATCATCACAGGCACTGTGGTAGTGATGATTTGTATTCTTGTAGCACGTATTCCTTAGTCCTAAACAGCCACAAAATAAAAGTCATTCCCTTGACCCAAGTGATGGATAATCTTGGCATAACAGAAGGAAAATAGCAGATGGATATAGATGCATGGGGGAATACAGTCAGCCTGGGTCAGGATGATGCCAGTCTTAGCTTAGCAACTGTCTAACTTCAGTTGCGTTTCTGAGGCTTTATGACTTTGGATCGTTTCAATGGAGAGATACAACATAAACATGACTGTCATTGTGCTGTCATAAAAGAAAAGGAGGAACATTTTGTAACATTTCTAATAAGTAAGGAAAGGCTTTTTGTTTGGGTTTTTTTTGATACCTATTTGCAATGTGTTTTTTGTGTGAATAACTCTCTGCTTAGTTGCCGAAACCCACCACCAAACCAATGCACCGCCATAAAAGTAAAAACTAGGCAATAATGCTTTTTGCTTTTTTGTCTTACAGAACATACCTGTCAAAAATGCTCTGGCTAGGTGAGAAGGATCCTGCTTGAGACTCATGCCTTAGTGTAGGTATCTACAGCCTTGCTACTGCTGTATACTCCCATTTCAGTGAGAGCAGAGAGCCTCAGCTAACTAGCCATCATGTGTCTACTCTGCAATGAGGCACTGGTGAGGCCGCACCTCGAATCCTGTGTTCAGTTTTGGGCCCCTCGCTACAAGAAGGACATTGAGGTGCTGGAGCGTGTACTGAGAAGGGCAACGAAGCTGGTGAAGGGCCTGAAGCACAAGTCTTATGAGGAGCGGCTGAGGGAACTGGGGCTGTTTAGCCTGGAGAAGAGGAGGCTGAGGGGAGACCTCATCGCGCTCTACAACTACCTGAAAGGAGGTTGTAGCGAGGTGAGGGTTGGTCTCTTCTCCCAAGTAACTAGCGATAGGACAAGAGGAAATGGCCTCAAGTTGTGCCAAGGGAGGTTTAGACTGGACATTAGGAAAAATTTCTTTACTGAAAGAGTGGTCAGGCCTTGGAACAGGCTGCCCAGGGAAGTGGTGGAGTCACCATCCCTGGAGGTATTTAAAAGGCCTGTAGACGTGGCATTTAGGGACATGGCATTTAGGAACATGGCTTAGTGGTGGACTTGGCAGTGTTAGGTTTACGGTTGGACTTGATGATCTTAAAGGTCTTTTCCACCTAAATGATTCTATGATTCTATGAAATCATTTTTAGGTTTCCTGAGCTGTGTTGGGTAGGTTGTCATTGATTACAATAAACCTTGTTGGTTAAATTTCCCACTGACTGTTGTGGAGCTTGGAGACACAGCACAGAAGTAAACAGTTAAACACTTAATGTCTAAATTTCCAACCAGAGTCCCGTCCTGTGCTGTCTCTTAAATTGTCCATGCAAAAGAGTCTGCCAACTGAGATGTCCTCAGATGTCCTGCTTGGCCAACAGATGCTACTTTTAGGGTGTAAATTCAGCAGAAGCCCTGTGTCATATCTTGCTATACTGGACGTCTCTGATTCCCCTGGACATCTCAGATGTTACCAGACACCTGAGCTTGGGCAACTGAATCACACTCTCCCTGCTGTCTAACACTGAAGAAGTCTGCTCAGAGCCTGTGAGCATGGTGTACATCTTCATTTGGGTAACCTCAAGTGTTGGTGTAAGAGCAGCAGCTGAAAGAACAGCTTCATAACTAGCTCTTGCTAGTGTTGGAGGAATGCTGAGCCTAGATATATGCAGAGTTAACATCACACTAGGGACAAATAATTCAATATGGGAGTGGAAGAAAGCTGATTTTCACTAGCTGGGCCAAGTAGGCAGAGATCCTACACAGCATGTTCTCAGTTAAATTCTTTAGGTTACCATGGCATTTACCACAATACCTTGTCAATGCTGTATTCTTGTTTTGAATGCCTTGTCATGCATGTCACATCAACTGAACACTGTCTTTGCACCTTGTACCCGGTGACTCAGCTTTGCAGGGAATAGGTACAGCAGGAGCTACCCATCAGGGGACAGTGGTGTGGGCATTTCACAGTAGCCTGTGCTAGTGTCAGCCTGGGTGCAAACCTTCTACCTTGGCAGCAAGCAAACCCACCTGTGGCTGGAGAAGCAGGGGTCAGTTCTGCTGCCAGACTCTGTGGTCTGTGCCCTCAGGGCAGGGCTCTGGTGCTGATGTGCACTTCACGTGTTGTAGGGGAATAGCATTGCACAAGCCAGGTGATGGCACCTCACAGACCTTTGCTGATGCCTGACAGGAACCTGAAGTAAACCCTGGGGCCAAGAAACCAAGTGATCTATCCCTGGGTCCTGCACCTTCTGCTTGCAGCCCACCAAAGTGAAGACACACCACTTTCTCACTGTTACCCATCTCATCCACCCTCCCATGCTCTCTGTGTTCAATTTTCACATCACTTGGTTGCATTTTGTCTTAATTTAGAGCTAGTTTTGCAGGTGAATGGTGCTACTGTACTGCCATATGCTATATGACTGTCACAGCAGTGCTTACATGAGCTGAGATCCCAAGTGAGTTACTCAAGCTCAGGGAAATAGCTTGCTATGGCTTTGTACAGGGGCACGGCACAATAAGTCCTTGATTGGGACCAGTGGATGTTAGTTTAATACAAGCAATAAGAGGCTGATTTACAAGGAGAACAGGAGTGATGCTGCTGTTATGAAAGGTAGGCATGAGGAAGGATATAACTTTTTGTTCACAGCTGAAGCTGTATGATTTTCTCTAGATTGTTCTATTGCTTAGCTTTGCTAGCCGTCTCCATTCCTGAAGGAAGTAAATCCTCTCAATAGAAGAAATCTTGGTGATTTTAATGTACACCTCCTTTGATCTCCATTCCTGAAGGAAGTAAATCCTTTCAATAGAAGAATTCTTGGTGATTTTAA
The DNA here is from genome assembly GCF_000690835.1 of Fulmarus glacialis. NCBI lineage: Eukaryota > Metazoa > Chordata > Aves > Procellariiformes > Procellariidae > Fulmarus > Fulmarus glacialis. The sequence goes on from NW_009191930.1 coordinate 5,012, forward strand.
TGTACACCTCCTTTGCAAATAAATGGGAAGGGTTAGAGAATGAAGAAGCAGCATTACATCAGTGTGTGAAACCATGTGTCGTGGTTTAACCCCAGCCAGCAACTAAGCCCCACACAGCTGCTCGCTCACTCCCCCTCAGTGGGATGGGGGAGAGAATCAGAAGGGTAAAAGTGAGAAAACTCATGGGTTGAGATAAAGACAATTTAACAGGTAAAGCAAAAGCCGTGCACACAAGCAAAGCAAAACAAGGAATTTATTCCCTACTTCCCATCGGCAGGCAGGTGTTCAGCCATCTCCAGGAAAGCAGGGCTCCATCATGCGTAATGGTTACTTGGGAAGACAAACGCCATCACGCCAAACGTCCCCCTTCCTTCTTCTTCCCCTAGCTTTATATACTGAGCATGACATCATATGGTATGAAATACCCCGTTGGCCAGTTGGGTTAGCTGTCCTGGCTATGCTCCCTCCCAGTTTCTTGTGCACCTGGCCAAGCATGGGAAGCTGAAAAGTCCTTGACTAGCGTAAACACTACTTAGCAACAACTAAAACATCAGTGTGTTACCAACATATTCTCATACTAAATCCAAAACACAGCACTATACCAACTACTATGAAGAAAATTAACTCTATCCCAGCCGAAACCAGGACAATGTTATACGCAGAGATACCCACAGAGGACCAGAATTGGTTGTTTTGTTTTGCTGCCATGCAGAGAAGCTGCAATTGTATTAATGTCTGATTTTATTTGAGTGAAAGTAGAAATACAAGGATTGATTTTAAATTTCTGTTTTTAAAGAACATTAGCTATTAAGAGATGTATTGAATTGTGCCCCTTTAGTTTTGTATATAGTATGCAAAAATGAAAATGTTGTGGTTCCTTGTAGAACATTACGTTTAGCCTTTCTGGTGTTTTTATGCTATCTCAGAAAATCAGTGCAACAAAGTTTTAATTTTATAGGTGAAAAGTTAAAGTCATCCTACAGATCTAATACACCTATTTTACAGAGCAAACAACTGATGAGATATTCTTGTTCCAATGTACTTCAAAAAGGTTGTTTTGTTGGTTTTTTTAAAGTAAAAGATATTTTGATCCTTTGGTAGCAGCTTTGCTAAAATTTTACTCGGAGTAGCCTTCTCAGGAAAACTCAATTTTAACCACATACTCAGATTGAACTATGAAGGGTTGAAACAGTTTACTAGTCTTTAAAAAGGAACTATGGAAACATGCCAAATCTATTTTTTTTAAAATCAGAACTGGTAAAGAGCAAAGTATGCAAAGTATGTAATTTTTTCTTCCTGAATATCCATTTGTTTACAGGAAGGATAAAAGGTTTTGTAACTTCCCTGAAAGTATGCAAATACATCGTATGAGGAAGACCTTAAAGCTTGTGAAGCAACGAAGGCACTCGTAGATAATGTCATGTGAAGCAATTCTTGTAATGATCACTTGGAGCAGTAGCTCCAGAGTGTAGTGGTCTGGCTGGGATGGAGTTAATTTAATTCATAGCAGCCCACATGGTACAGTGTTTTGGATTTGTGGCTAAAGCAGTGTTGGTAACACACCAGTGGGCTCTCAAAGAGCAGTGCTTGCACAGTGTAAAGGATTTCTCTTTTTCTCACTCTGCCCCTCAGCGAGTAGGCTGGGGGTGCACAAGCGGTTGGGAGGGGACACAGCCAGGACAGCTGACACAAATTGGCCAAAGGATTGTTCCACACCATATAGCATCATGCTCAGCAATAAAAAAGGAAGAAAAAGGGACAGAGGGTGGCTTCACAGGTGGCGAGTGTTCAGAGACTGGCTGGGCTTTGGTCTGCCGGTGGCAGGTGGTGAGAGACCTCCTTTGGTTTGCTTGGTTTTTTCTTTTTCCTTTACTTATTAAACTGTCTTCATCTCAACCCACAAGTTGTCTCACTTTTGTTCTTCCTATTTTCTCCCTCTGTTCCACTGGAGTGAGGGGAGTGAGCAAGCAGCTATGTGGGTGCTTGGCTGCTGGCCAGGGTCAACCAACCACAGTCCTTTCTGGCACCCGATGTGGTGCTTGATGCGTTCAAGATAATGACAGATTTGCTGTTGCTGGTCCCAATGATGGCATATTTGCTCCCTTACCTCCCTTACCTGCTCCGTTACTTGCTCTCTTTCTTGAATTCCAGGACTTGTTACTGATTCCTTTCAGCTTTTGCTGTTTTCTCTGTTGTTTATCATTTTGTTTTGCTTTGCCTGGGAAACCTATGATAAAAACACTGGCTTTGAGCCCACTCTGGTATTTGGCCTCTGCATCGCTGCCCTCCCAGTCTCTGGAGAATCATTTCATGGAGACAACAGCAGTTACACTTTCCTCCTCTCCTCTGGGAGCTGCTTTGTGGGGAGAGTGAAGAACAGCACCTTCCCCTTCTCCTCTGGGGTAGATGTTTCCAGCCTTATGGCAATGACCACTCAGTTTCTTGAACATCCCTATGCAATCAGAGCTCTCATATGGATGTGGGCTGTGAACCTGATTTTGTCTTCTCGTAAGGGTAGCCAGCTGGTAGGGGATGTGACACGGGAGTCTGTCCTGAGGCAGCCAATTCTGGGTGGTAAGGTGTGTGGGAGAATTTGAGCAGTGTGCTGGTCTGGCTAGGATGGAGTTAACTTTCTTCATAGTGGTGCTGTGCTTTGGATCTGTGGCTAAAACAGTGTTGGTAACTCACCAAAAACCTACAGGACCAGCTGTTGCCAGGCAGCCTCCCATCCGAGTACCGCTCCAGGTCTGCCTTTTCCAAAGGGTTGATCCAAAATCAGTAGAAATTCAGGACTGTCTTTAAGCTGACTTCAGTATGCTTCATGCCATCTTGGTAGAGCCCTGGTTAGCGGTATTTCTCATCAGCTTCTTGTACCATCTTGTAATTAAAATATTTAACCTAAAGTATTTTCTTTTGTATTGGGACTCCGGTAGAGATAATAATACTTTATTATCAGGTGTGCAATATTACTTCTCACAGGGGTAACTGGTGCACTCAGCTAGATCAGTAGTGCTGGAAATGGTCTTCATGCTTTGTTTTGCAGTTTGTATTGTTCTTTTGCAGCCATGCTAACTGGTAGGTAATAATGTCACGGTTAGTTTACTACAATTTATGCTTGGATGAAGTCCTGAAGTTGTACTGCTATAAACAAAATCCCACAGGTAGCTGTACTTTGAATTTACTAGCCATCTCAGACAGATATACAAACTCTGTAGGCCTGGAAGAGTAATCAGTAACCAGCAGGTATTTTGCATCCTCAGTTAATTCACTACCTCATGCTTTGGACTTGTTTCTGCCTATGTTTAACGGATGTTTCCTTTGTTTAAAGAGTGGATTTTGCAAAACTAACATAGAGTCCATTTGGTGGTTATTCGTTTCATTCACTTTTGAGCATGCTAACTTAGCTATCTCGTCTTCCTAAACTCCTCCAATGGTTAATGGAGCAAGGGGCTCTTCCAGGGCCCTGTTCACTTTATGATACAGTAGCAGATAGTGAAAACCAATAGCAGGCCTGAAAAGCAAAACAGCCAGTGCCCAGGACCCAACACCCACACTATAAACATGTTAGGGATTTTTTTCTTGTTTAGAGTAGTCCTAATCTGTGTCTGAAGTGCATTGGGTACACTCCTGGACTCTACCTGCCTGTTTACTTGATCTAAAAAAAAAAATTAGCTTTAAAAGCTCTCTTCTGATCCAGACTAAAACACAAATATAGATGGATCTCTTCTTGGGTAACTTTAGGTATCTTCAGTGTAGATGTCTACATGTCAGTCAGTCAGTTGCTCTCCCTTGATAAAGAAGACAAAGAAAGAAGCACTTCATCAGGCCCAGTTTAAATGTCTATGTTAAGATTAAATGATTCATGACTTAAAAGTTCCAGTTTTTCTCCACTGACTGTAAGGGGACGCTGAGCAACTATTTAGAGGCACCCATGCTGTAGATGTCCAAAGCTGCATGAGAAGCCCACTTCTCCTTTCCATATCTGAGCCAGACTTCAGAGATGTACTTGAGGATTCCTCTTGAGGGTTGGGGTTTTTTTTTGTCAGATTGAATCACTTTTCTCATTTTCTGTCATTTTCATACCCAGTGTGCTAATGATGACTTCTGTCACAAGTTTTAATCAGCTCCTGGTGTTTTCTCCTTGGCCCAAAATGTCTCACAAAACATCACTAGTTTTCACCCCATGATCTGACTTCCAATCCTATTAAATGCATACAGAAATACTGATGCTGGAACAAGGTTTAATTTATATCTTGGTGGATTGTTGACAGCATTGATAGCCTGCAGTGCATTAACATACTGAATTATCAAGCCCCTTAAAGGAATAATGAATACTGCTTACACCGACTTTCTGCCAAAAACATTCCTTTGTAATGTAAATGAAAGAATACACCAAAGCGGTTAGATGCATGTCCCACCACTGCTCAAACCGACAATGCTGAAAAGGGCTGTTCCTATTCTGTCTTTTTAGCCCTAACGTGATGCTTACACTACCACGGATGCTCTATTTTTCACTCTGGCATGTCCTCAGACCTGTCGAGTATTTCCCTGCTTAAGGACAGCTAGGACTGGTGTTAGAGGGTGACAAATTTCATAGAAATGCAAAATTCAATCATTATTTTCATCTGGAGCAAAACAGGGAGATGATCATTACATTCTAGAAACTGTAAACACCTGCATGAGGGTGAACTGTTTGTGTCAGAGTTTCAGCCAGCTCCCTTAAAAAACATCCAGAACACTCAATATTGTTACTCATGCATGGCTGCAGTCTTTATTTTGTTTTCATCCTGATTCCTTTGAAGAATTCATTTAATGAGCACAAACATGCATCATGGTTTTTTTCTCCTGTGTTCCTTGCAATGTTAACATTATCTCCTGATCTTAACTTGTAGCCTCCCACTACAAAGGAACACCACCACAAAGCACCGCAAGCCAGGAAATGCCATCGCTTTAATGTTCTTAAGAAAAAACAATTGGGTTTTGTCCTTTTTAACATCAATTTCAAGAATAAAAATTGCCTCTGGTTTGTTAGCCATACATTTCTGTTGTGGGATGAGATTTTTTTAGGTTACGACAATGATGAAGCAAGTATATTGTTTAGTTGCTCTTATCCTCTGGTAAGAATCCTCCTGTCCTCGCCGCATTTACCCAGCAAGGAGGCTGCTCCTTGCTTCGCGTCCCTGGCCTGGATCAGTCCTTTTCTTTTTTGGCTGTCCTCAGCTCTGCCTGCTGGGTCTGGATTTGGCTGTGCTCTTTTGCCTGTGTCCTGGTTTGTGTTTTGCTTTGTAATGACCTTTGTTTGACCGTGTATTTTAACAGCTTTATCCACTGTTAAGTCTGATTTTATCTGTAATTATGGTGACCGTGTGGGGTTTTTTTAGTTTTGCTTTTGGTGTTTTTTAACAATGCCATTGATTAACTCATGTAATTTGCACCCCCTTGTTCATCCCCAAATCCTGGAATTTCCCAGCTCACCTAGGGGTTTTTTTTGACAAATTGACTCCTCCTTGTGGCTGCAAGCAAACTCCTGGATTTGATGTACTGAAGAAGGACAAAGCACTCATTGTATTTTAGCACATTACCACCAATATTTTGCTGGCCCACTTTGCCACATGCAAAAGGACAATGCTGTGCTTATTCACTCATCTCTTTATTCAAGACAGAAGTGAGCCTATTTGGATGCCACTGGTTTATTCAGCCTGGTCAAACACCGATGTGAAAGAATAGCGATGTCTTTCCCGAGCACATCAAAGGCTGCCTGTACTCCAGCTGCCAGGTGGCTTCACGCTGTAACATGGCATGTTACAAAATGAAACAGGCTAATTCTGGAATACTACACATGCTCACTGTGTTCAGATAATTTTGGTCGCTGCATCCAGATTCCTAAAGTGAACATTTGTTAACACATAACTTAGATTCTCCATATCAAGAAAAGATCTTCCCTATACGTTGTTAGCTCTCCAGTGTCACTAGAAGCAGAATTTCATCTCTTTAAACTTACCATCTTGCATGCTCTATTGAGATGGCAGGTACACTTAATGTATTGGTGGCACCATGGAAACAAAGGGGCAGAGGATTTTACAGGCTCTACTAACGTTTTCTTCAGAGTAGAACACAATAGCATTATGATGAGGCTGTCCTGTGGTGATCTAAGGAAGCCTGTGATAGGGAATATTACAGGGGCAACAAGTAAGATTAAAAAATCACTCCTTTCCAGAATCCGTGTGCACCAACTGCTTACACAGTTTTCTCTGAAGCTCACATTATGTGAAATATAACATGCTTCAGTCCCATCTCAAATCAGGTTCGTGTCACAAACTGTGGGCCATTTCTTGCTCCTCATCACTCCAAAGTAGTTGAATTCTTCAGCTGTGCAGTGTTCTCCCTCAAGCCTGCCCACCCGGAAGTCATCCAGAGTTTGGCAGGGATGGGGAAGGGTCACCCTGAGGTGCCATCAAAGAGTAACAGACAGGGCTGATGCAGAAGACAACTCTGCCCCAGTGCAGCTGGGGAGCTGGACTTGTGTTTTAACAGGTGTGCTGCATAGTTTAACTAAGTGAACTAGCCTAAATGGTTGTAAAAAATCGCTGGGCCTGTAATTAAATGAAAGCCAGTATTGGTGGTGGTTTCTGTTTCTGGTTGTGTTTGCTCGCTTTTATATCTCAGTATATCCATGTTTGCCTTAATCACAAGCTAAAAGCCCTGTGGAGCATCAGTGACCTAATTAAAAATTACTTCCCTGATGAACTTCTTCCCCAGTTTATGCATTTATATGGGTTTTCTACAGATGACATACAAAGCATGATATAGAAAAGGATGAAAAGCAGGTGGTGGCAGAGTCACTGCCTGCAGTTGTCCCACTTGTGTTACTTGGCCTTGTGTCAGCCTCCGACTGGAACTAACTGCTGAGGAGTTAGAGATCAATGATTTTAGACATTTTCAAATCATCCTTGATGAACTGTATGAAATCCACAATTGTCTGCCCAAAAGCAAACTACAGTACTGCACAAACGCATATTATTTAACATGGACTTTTTCTACTTGTAGGGATCCTACGACTCCCATGAGTCACATCAATCTTGATGTCAATTAGATCTTTGAAATAGCTATGCTGCACCATCCCGACTACATAAATTCACACAGTCACATACAAAAACTCAGTTAAGAAAGAACAAGTAGAGCCTGTAGTCTTGAAAGAATGGTTTACTGGCAATATCTTTTAGAGGGACAGCATGAGCTCCTAGTCTAATCAAACTGAAGTATTACTGCTTGCTCATGCTTCTCTTTCAGCTGGCAGAGGTGGGCCAAATTTGTGATGGCTGTACGTTGGTACTGCTGGGCTGTGCTTTATGTCGCCTTAAAGTCAGGCCTTTTAACCTGAGCAGAGCAGAACAGGATTCATTATTGCCTCCTTGTTATGGATGGGGAAGGGGCTCTGCACAACTTCTGCTCTGTTTAGGTGAGAAAATAAAGCACCGTATAATGACATATCAGGGTTGTACGATGCTATGGTATCCTTCTACCCTTTCGTACTTCTCTGTTGGTCATAGAGCCAAAGACTGGCTATTAATTCAAAGACCAAGGAGGAGGCAACTTTCTTGTTAGTCTCCTTATCTTTGTGATCTTGCGCATAAGAAATTCAATCGGATGTGGCAGGAAGGTTAAAGTCCTGTCTCTTCCTAAGGGGATCTGAGTTCTACATACCTGGCAACAGATACTCTGAAACAAGGGTCCTCTCAGTCTCTTGCTGGAAATGTATTACATGGTATGACCTGATTACAGATATTCCTCATGTCAGGGAAAGGGATGCTCACCATCAGTTCGGTGGGGTTCCCTCTGCTATTCCTATTGGAAGTTGAGTATTCTATTCAAAATTCAGTAGCTTCAGAAAACCTTAAGAGTGTGGGACTGGGTCATGTCATGTAATGTTTGCAATTTGAAAGTCTGATGTCTAAACCTGAGTTTGGCTAGACCTTGGCTTCCTTTATAATCAGTAGATACAAACAACTCTTCAGTGATTTAGCTTACATATTTAAAATGCCTGTCTTAACAATTATATGGATCATCCTCTGGAGGTGCCCGGTTTTCTCCATTGACTACGCAAGGAGTGTTGTGTGATTAGTTCAGGCCTAGGCCTCCACACATGAGATGCCTCAGGGCACATAAATCCCCCAAATGAGAAGCCTGCTCAGGCTCAAGAAGGATGCCAGTCCCTAGTTAATGTCCCAGAGAAGAAATTACACAGTTTGGGGGGGTCTGGGCCTACTCTGAGTACACTGATAAGTCAGGTCCTATAGCCGGCACAGGTGGAAAGTGCCTGGTTTAGGAATTCTGGAAGTTCAAGACAGGAGATACTGTGTGCTGTCAGGTCAGAAATGTCCATTTACACATCCAATGCAAAAATAATCTATAGTATATCTTCCCAACAGAAATATGGATGCTCAGGGAGATTAGGGGCAGGATTGAGTTTGTAATAAAACACCTAAATGTAGTCGTTTACACATAGCTGTATGCCTACAGGCTAACTAGGTGTGTAAGCATCCATTAGATAAGTGGAGGTCTGGTCAATGCAGTCCATGCAGCTTTCACAGCGATTCAGCCAACCAACCAGTCACATACAGGCATAGTTGGCCTATGCCTATATGTGATAAGCATACACCTAGTAGGTGTATCGTTCCCTTTGAGATGTCCTAGAGTACCAAGACATCTGCATGGGGCTGGCAGCTACACCGCGGGACCTTCCAAGCCTATGGAGCATCAGTACCCTTTAGCAGCAGAAGATGGATACATTAAGGGATCTCCAACGGCAGTTGGATGCCTACATTTGGGCTTCTGAATCACACTCTTGATTTGTCTTTCAGGGAGAAGAATCTCTTCCTAGGTTCCACTGCAAAAATTACTAGCTTGCCTGGTGCAGTCCAGGAGCCCTTCAGCAAAACTTAATGGCATCACCTAACCCTGTGTGAATTTCTGGCAAGTAGATGTCATTTCTTACCAGTGGTGTCAGGCAGCTGACCTGCTGATGCCCCGTAGTCAAGCCCTGCTGCAGGAAAGCTGAGCATGCTAACCCAAGCAGCTGGTTTCAGTCCATCACAAGGGTGACGTAGGACCCTAGCTATAAATCAGGGGTTGCTGCACAGCAGCTCATTTAGACCATGTTGCATCCTACAACTGGATTAATTTCCTCTCAAGAAACTGGCTGCAGTCTTGTGCCGTGTTTGAAAGGCCAGTCTGAGAAGAAACTGGGCAGAATCTTAGAGGCTTAAGGACTAGACTGAGACTACTTCTCTAACCACCTAGACGGACCATCTTAAGGTAATACACTCCTTTAATTTGTTCTGGGCTTACCTTGGCTGTGACCTTTTACAGAGCCCTAGTACAAGACACTCCAATAAACAGGGCTTTAGTTAAGGTCTTCAGGGTTGTAATCATAACCCAGCAAAAAAGGGAAGAACTTCCACTGGCTTTAGTGAGCTTAATACATGGATCTGTACTGTCTAGCATGATCTATGTGAAGTCTTTTCTTCTCTGCACATTAATTTCAGATTTCAATAGAAACAAATTTACGCAAATATACAACCTGACCTCTGAGTTTCCAGTTAGTTAATTATTTCCAATGACATTCACTAGAGGAAAATTATGGAGAACTTTATAAATTAGATTTACCTTCTATACATACTACATCAGGCTTGGCATTTAGCAATCTGGGGCATTACTGAACTAAAGAAGAGAATTAAAATTCACCATAGTAAGACATTCATTGAGAATGCCCCGTTCCTTTCAAAAATAAGCCAACAAGGTAACAAACCGCATTAAAATATCAGTCAGCCACAGCTATTGCATACAAACCATTGTCATACTTGTCTGACTTTGTACACTTGCCCAAAAGTTAACCACCTTTGGAAGAAGGGGCAGGCAAC
>NW_009191931.1:0-6469 GCF_000690835.1 Fulmarus glacialis
CCGCGGGGAAGCTGAGGCGGAGCCCGGGGCGCTGGGGAGGGTCGTGCCCCGCAGGGAGATGCTGGCTGCGGGAAACTACCGCTCTCGAAACTGCCCTGCGAGCGCTGGTGGGAGCTGCCACACGGGACAAAACGCAGCGGCAGCGCTTGGGATGGGTTTGACGGAGCCGGCACCGCGGTCCCAAAACACTCCCCCCCACCCCCCACCTTCCGGCTACCATCGCTTAGAAACAAAAATAGAGCTGGCGGTAGGCTGGCTAATGAGACTATAAAGCAAAATAAAGTCTTTAACTTCCCCGGCCCTAACAAAGAGGCGATTATACTGGCTGACAGCTCCGCAAGGGATGTTTCCAGGCACCTTAATGAGAATGCCTCATAATTGAATGCTGCTTAATTTTTATCAGGCGTGTCTTTATTATCATCTAGATGCTGGATTCCTACCAGCCTTCCCAAAGTGGACCACTTGTGGGCAAGTCTCATTCCACAGCACTCTAAGGCCTTTTTCAGTTACAAGTACTTTTCTTTTTTTTGCAGGGTTTGTTTTTTTTTTTTTTCTGCTGACTTCATCCTTGGATTGCTCTGAAGAATGAACTGGAAATAAAACTGAATGCTGCATAAATACTACTTTTTGTTTTAACTAAAGTTCAGTTTACATTTATTGTTAGGGCCAGAGTTTCTTTGCAAATATGCTTTGAGGATTAAGTTTTAATCCTCAGAAGCACATGCTTATGGTAATCTGCAAGACTAATAAAGATTAATTTAATCAGTGATCTAATTGCTGTGCGGTGAAATCGAGGCAAGGAGGTTGTGATTTGGTCAGCATCAAACACCATGTAACGACAGAGCCCGAATTAGCTCCACCAACACTTACTGTCACAAAGCACTGCCCCATACAATTACTTATTTAACAGCCATGCTCTTCTATGCCTTACCAGACTCAATTTCCTAAATGACTCTTTACAGGTAGATAATCTGCATTCACACAAAAGTTTGACTTCCCTGGAGCCTTGAAGCTAAATGAAAATGGCAGGTTCAATGCATTTCTTCAAGATCTCCTGGCCATCCTGTGTATGTACGCCAGTATCTTTCTGTCTGAGCTGTATCTGAACTTGTGCTATTGTACCATTCATTTCCATAGGTATGTAGTATATAATTTTAATTTATTGAGAATAAAATGTATGCGTTATTTTCAAGGGTCTTTTATACTACAAATTATAATACATAAAAACTGCTTTTAGAATATAAATGTCTTTCTTACTAAGCCATTTGTCTTTAGAATACTCCCACCGTGTTACGGTCTAAATTCATTCTGGCATCAGTTTCTATGACACTGGATAAAATAGGTCTGTTTTCCTGAAAAGAAAGATGATATTAGTTCAACAGAGATATAAAAGAGCTTTATTATTTTAGTAAGATGAAGAGAGACAATTAAATGCCATAATCTTAGGAACAACCAAATGGAACTTTACGAGCGAGATAATAAATTTCTACCTTAGAAAGAACGTACATCTGAATCACAGCCAGAATATTTAATGGTTTTGGGGTTTTTTTTTAAGCTCTCTATCTGAGTTTCTCATACATCTGAATCACAGCCAGAATACTTAATGGTTTTGGGGGTTTTTTTTAAGCTCTCTATCTGAGTTTCTCTGCATTTCCACCACTATTTCTGCCAACAACAGTGCAGGCATATGCAGCTCCCATCACAACGTCTTTCCCACCTGCTGCCTGTACCTATTCCGGAGACCCTTCTGGGTTTTGTGACCCAACAGCTACACAAAATACCAAATCAATTCAGTTTGAAGAGAACCAAGTAGAAAAAACAAGTTTTTTAAACACAGTTCCGTTCCCTGAGCTGGTTTACCACTCAGTCCTGCAGTTCTGAGAGCAGCGTGGACCAAAGAACAAGCGATGGGAGCAAGGATACAGCAGTGCAGGAGGAGTTTGTTAGCCTGCATGCTCACATCCAGTATACAAACAGTGTCAGGAAGAAGACCGGGTACTGATGTGGCTTGTGACACACTAAGTGACATACTAAGTGACCCTGATAATTGCAAAGAGATGTACTGAGATCATACTGTCATTAATTATTAATTTTACTGTTACTGATGTGTTACGACTCTAATGATTAGTAAAAGTAATGTATCATCCACAAACAAAAGGCAGGCTAATTCTTCACACACAGCATATGACATATATTAACAGTTCTGCAATGTCAGGTCACATTATCAAAAGAAAATAGTTCACCCTATATTACTTCCACAGATTTTAATAACTCCTAAATTATTTTAGTGTTTTGGGCATTCTTACCACATTAGTCTTAAATATTCTAAATGCACAAAACCCTATACATTTTCTTGTTACTGTGTTTATATTTCTGTGCATAGATGTGCACATCACTTACTGCCTTTTAGTCTTGTGTTTATGGCAGGTTTTTTGCCATTAGCAATCCATTTCAAATTGCCCTCTAAGAGGAGGGCTACAAAGAATCAGAACTTTTGTTTCACTTCCCCAGCAGTCAGGGCTGCTCAGTGCTGTTTCAGAAACAGTATTTCCAGGAAGAAGTTTCCTTTGGATTTCATGAAACATTCTCATTGCTCAGGAACATAATTTGGAACCTACAGCTTCTGCCTGCTTCATTATTTTTGGTCTGCACCTTTTCATTATAAGTTCTTATATTTAGATTGCAAACTATAATGGAGTTGTAAGCTTCTTTAAAAATAGAAATCCTTGATAAATAAATACTTAGCAACTGTAATCTCTGTCATATGACCGTGTTCTTAAAGCTCAATTCAACACACAGTCCATTTTTAAAAGATAGTACATCTGGACCTCAGGGAGAAAAATAGCAGTTATTTCCAGTCATCTGATCTCATAGCAAACCCGCAGCCTGTAAGACACTGAGAAGGGCACTGTTTAGAGAGAGAGACAGAACTCCAGAAGTGACATTTTGTTGGTCCTCTGTCTCAGTGCCAGCCTAGGCCAGGCTGGTTGTGACCGTAACAACTGCATACGCTGCTAGATGGACGGTAGCACCATTGTGGAGCCACCCTTCTGTTTCGGTTAGGATGGAGTAACGCTCGCTGCAGAACTAAGAGCGGTCTGTAGTCTTGATTAGAAATTCAGCTAACATTTTCAAAGATACCCAGAACTCACGTTGCTCTCCTACAGAGCCTTTGATAACTCCACTAATTGGGACTACGAGGAAGCATCGAGTTGTTCTTCACATCAGCAGAGTTCCAACAGCTTTGTATCAAATGCAGAGAGCTCTGGAGACTCCTGGTCTGGTATCCTCCATGCAAACAGTTTCAGTAACCAAAGCATGTAAAAAGTCAGAGAAAAAAAAGTAAGAAAATCATGCTGACCTAGGAACAAAAAACAGATAATCTGAAATTTCCTTTCAAATAGAAATAAGAAGTCAACACTTTCTGCAAAAACACAAATTCTGCAATTTTTATTTTGGGAGCTCTGAAACAACTGACAAATAAATTATTTTGACAGTGTCAGATGTTTAGTTTTCCACTTAATATTCTAGTTTCAACCACGAATAAAATATTTTGATAGCTTTCTCTTGAAAACATCTCCCTACAAAAAATTACATTTTATCAAATCCATGTTTTGACAGAAAATTGCTCTAGCAGAAAGCTCTTTACCAAATCTTCCAGGAAAGTGAAAAATCACAAACATCTGTTTGACTCTGAAACACTGAAGATCTCACAGTCTCAGGTTTCTCATATTATCACAAAACACTTTAAAGGAAAATGTTTAAAAAAGAAGGCCTCTATAAACATTTTTTTGGTCAATTGATTGAATAAAGTCCTTTTAATAGAACTTCAGATTTTTAAAAAATCATACATTGGCATAGAACTATAAAAAACGCATTTCCTTTACTTCATAATTTATGATAAGTTTTATTTATTCTAAATAAAGATAGCTTTTATCTTATGCTTTTTACTGGACCTGGAGTTCTCCTCAGGTCTCCTTACTTAGTTTTTCTTACTTACACACAAACATAATGCTCCTATGCCTTGATTTGCTAATATTGCAAAGAAATACTTATTATAAAAACACTACAATAGAATTAAAAACAAAATAGCTAATTTATTTTACTATTCAAAGGCTTTCCAAAAGTTTAAAGTCACATAACTCAAATTTAAAACCAAGTTTGACTTACTGTTGAAGGCCAGTTCTCTAAACAATATGGTCCATATCAGTATTTTGCACTAAGAGATGATGCTTACAACACTAGAAAATAAAATGTGATAGCTCCTGATTTTGATTAAATTTTAAGGAGAAGCTACTACGAGGTTTTGATAACAGAAAAAGCTTTTTCTTACTGTACCACTAATGTAAGGCAAAATCTAAAAAACATAGCAACCAAATCATAATAAACATAAATAATGCATAAACTATCCTTACTACACGAGAACTAGGAAATCCATTACTTCTTCTTCCTCACACTTTAAAAGCAGAAGTTAAAAGCACACATGTAGGTTTGTAAGCACAGCGGTTGACAAGATTAATTGAGTGGAAAGACACACGCATTGCATCAAAGCCCACGTAGTCCCGAATCCTCAAAACAAGCCCTCGAGGTGGGGGGCGGGGGGAAGAGGAGAACTACGCGGAGATGGCTCTCGTAAGAAGTCCAGCCAAACACACAGCATCACGACAGCAATGAGAGCAGGAAAGGCTGTATTCGGGAGGGGGAAGCTGGAAGAAGGTGACAAGGACCCGCCGCAGCACCGCACCTCCTGCGAGTCCTGCAGCACATTCCCCCTGCAGCACCATAGCCCTCCCTGCTCAGTGGAGCACCGAAAGAAACACTGCTAACCACCAGGCCTTTTATGCAACATCCCTACATTGGTATTAGCAGCTCAATTAAAGTATCACAGCTATTTTAATTATCACAGCTGAGCTGGATTTCCTCTCCCTAACCGCAACTGTTTGTGGTGCCTGACTGGGGGCTCCTCCTCGCTGTATAATCGAGGAGGAGGAGGGCTGGTGGGAACGCTGTGAAAGTAAAAGGGAGAAAGAGGAGGAAAAAATGATGCAAGGCAATCCAAAGATTTTTACATTTTCATAGCTCTTCAGATGCTCGCTAATCCTTATTCCTACAGAAAATTCCTCTCCCAGCCCATGTGTGCCTGGGCACGTTGAGAGTATTTGGAGTGTGTGTATTTATTGTCTTGCTGCTGGACTATAGAAAATGAACAGCTCAGTTTAGAAGGGCTGTCAGACACCCTGACCAGCCCGAGAGCTGTATATTCTTTTCATGAGATACTTACAGTCACGAGTTGTCAACCAGTGAGCAAACCAACCCGTGTCCCACCCTGCCTCCCAAGGGACCCGGGGGCTCCCCCGTGAGAAGCCCGGTCCCCCGGGGCAGAGCCGCTCAGCAGGCGGGGTGGTGCCGGGTGTGCAGGAGGCTGGCCCGGCTGCGCTCATCGCCTCCTCCCTCGGCCTGCGGTTAGCTGGCGGAGAGGGTGCGGTTGGGCTCAGAGCTACCAGCTGACATTTCAGCTCGGGGGTCATGCTCGTCAGCTTTTCCTCTGAATCACAAGACCTAGAAGCACACGCCCACGCTTTTATAATGGAAGCCCGTCCTTCGGATGTAATCCCATTAGCCTCAAAAACCAGGGCGCTAGATCCGAGTCTACAAAGTGCCTGTGTCTTCTGCTAGCCCGGAGAAGAAGCTTGATGTCCTGCTTGAACACCTTGACAGCCGCCCTGCGTTAGTAAGTCCTTAGCACATGTACTGTGGTCAGCTCCATACAAAACTGGTGGAAGCAGCCCCAAAAAGCAGCATCAGTGTGTCTGTACAGCAACATCTTTTTGGTCTGACCCAACTCAACTGCCATGGCCCCATCCTACTCCCAGCTGTAGCTCCTCCAGGGTACAAGAACCAGCACTGGTCTGCAGACTCCACATTTCAAGCAATTCCCCTGGGGAAAGTTAAGGCTTCAGCTACATTAGTAAGTTTCATAACCCTGAGAGAGGATAATGTTTATTTTAAAGCAGATAGAGTGACAAATTACAGGGCTAAGCTGCAAGGGAGGCAGAAGGTTGGCATTAGAAAGCCCTGCTCTAACTGTACAGATAGCACTGCAGCTGGAGCAGATCACTGGAAGAAAATGTGGAATTACCATCAGCTCAGTTTTTTAAGAACAGTTTAGATACTGTTCTTAAGTCTGCTTTAAGACAGATACAGAGAACTGAGTGATATTTTTTCATGATTATCTTCTGGTCTTCTGGGCTTTTATCAGCCATGCTTACTCTCTCCTCTCAAAGTAATGGGTTACAGACTGAATATTTGTCCTGGTTCCGGCTGGGACAGAGTTAACTTTCTTCCCAGTAGCTGGGGGGGTACTGTGTTTTGGGTTTGGTATGAGAGGAGCGTTGATGGCCTGTTGATGCTTTCCTTGTTGCTGGGTGGTGCCGCCATTGGGGCTTTTTAGGCTTCCCCTGCTCGGCCA
>NW_009191931.1:6800-22788 GCF_000690835.1 Fulmarus glacialis
GTTCTGGTGCCCCCCCGGTTTGCTTCCCCATCCCCCTGGGGGGGGGCCAGAGGGGGAGCGAGCGGCTGCGTGGGGTTTAGTTGCTGGTTGGGGTTAACCACGACAATATTTTAAGACTTAAGTGAAACTCAGAGTGCTAAATTACAGTGTTATGAAATGCTTTTAGAATAAGTATGGGAACAGTGTTAATGGCAACATAAGTATTCTTAAATAGCATTATATGTGTAACAAAAAACTCACATATTTGAAGCAAAATCCAAAGCAAACATGAGGTAGGTAGTTATAGTTGTTACCTTTTCTGATAGATTATAGCTAGGTTTGTCTCTTGTTTTTATAGTTGATAACTGTATCTTCCCAGTCCTTAAAATGTTACTGTGGGGTTTTTTACAGTTTGTTTTCATTATTAACTTTCATTATAAAACACCCTAAATTTCCTGAGGATAAAGACATGCTTTTTTCCCCTGGTTCTATACTACTTTGACAGTGCCCAAATGAGATGATAACTTTCAAACAAGTGTATTCTTTGCACCCCTCTCATTACCCCATTTATTTTAATAGAATTTTATGGGGCTTTTCTGATATTTTATCTGAGATGCTTTTGCTTACTCAGAGCAGCCAGACAGATGTCTATTCTTGCTCTGTCAAGAGCATCAGCTGCTTTGTTTTGATTAAATTATTTTGTTTTCCTGCCAGCAGAGAGCCTTTCCACTTGGTCAAGGACAAAATTCCAGCCAATGTTTTTTTTAAGAATGTGAACAATGAAAAAAATCTTGCCAATAAGACTTGCTTTCCTCTTAGTGTGGGAGGTCACAAATTTGGTCTAATCATTTGGCCATTTTCCCTAGAATTTATAATGTTGATCGCAGAGACTTGCTTCAGTCTCAAACACTGGACTAAGGAGGAGAAGCAGACTCCTGAGTTAATCAGGCCATTAGTGCTCTGTTTTCTTGCTGTCTACTTCCCCAAAGCCTGACATTTTAAAGAAGAAAAACCTATTATTCGTAGGGCTATTATCTAGACAAAAGAGAACATACAAAGTATGGACTTATTATTTCATATAGCTGCACCCTGTTGATTTTTAGAAAGTCGCATTTCAGCTCAGCAGCTTTCTTGCTTCACTTGGCTCAGCTTGTGCTCTATTTTATCTGATGACATCTTACATATTACCACTCTGTCATGAAGAACACAGGTGTAGCACTGGCTGAAATTAAAAAGGGACAACACACACTAGATACGTTTCGCATATTCAATCAAAACTGTTGGGACTTCCAAGGTGGGAAAAGGCTTCCGATATTCTAAGCCAGAACTTCATGATCTTGCCTGAGAAACTCAGATCAGCTATTTAACAATAGCTAAACATATTTTCAACATGTTTTTCAAATTCTTTTGTAGATGTGTATGTTGCGGCCTTGCAGCCCTTGTGCATGTAAAACTGCCAGTGACTGACTTGTCTCTTGCCTTTTCTGGGGATTTGTGCTCTGTTTGAGAGATTAAAATTATACCTAGTAATAATACAGGGGTCTGGATTTACTCACCATTCAATAACCATCCCTAACTCAGGCAGCTCTGAACCTTAAAACTGACTGGAAGCCCAGCAGCTCAGGTGCTGACGGGTGTGGAGAGATTCGTTCTTGGTAAAAATGAAGTAGGAGGATTTGGGCTTTCCTTTGGAGATATTCATTCTAAAGAGGATTGGGGTGGGGGTGGGGGGAAGTATAACAGAAAGGATGTGATGGCTTTGAGCAAGGGGTGGCATACAAATGAAACGATGTAGTTAGGAAAAAAAAAAAGCAGTTGACAAACTGAGTATTGCACATGCACGTCTGCCCGTATATATCTATATTTATGGCCACCTTCAGAGCGTATAGACACCACTGCCACGGACCACAGTCCTGTGTGACCTGACTGATGACTGGTTTTCAAAGCATTATAGAAATGAAAAGCTCTCTATAAATGCTAAGCATTGAGAGAACTACCTTATTTGGACAGAAACAAAGTCTATTACAGCAAAGCTTTTTTCCCTGCCTTGGCACAGGAGGTCTCATCACCAGTATTCTCCATTGCCACGATGACATCTACTGGAAGGGATAGGGTTGAACACAGATTTCTCTGTCCGAGTGTTAACGCTTCTAACATCAGCAAGGTTGGTGCAAATTCACACATTGAGAACTACTACAGTATTGAAATGTGTGGAAAGCAACACGACAATGTTAGTGTTCTAGATATTTTAAATTGCAAACCCCTCAAGAGACACATGATAAAAAAGGATTAAAGGAAATGATTCAAGCCTCATCTAATACGTGTAAATAAAAATGGCCCAGCCAGATAATTTTACACTATTACATGAAAAGGAAATAAACTTGTTAAATATCTCTTGAAAGATACAAATAAGCATTGACTTTTGAAGAATATGTATTATTGTGGCACTCCAAAGATATGCAAATCTGAAACATAGGTTTGTTAAAACAAAAGAGATATTAGAAATCAGTTATGCAAAACAGTATAAATTGAAAAGAAAATATATGCAATGCTTTACATGTGAGGTTTTTAATTTTCTCCACAATAAAAATACCATATGTTTGCATGAAAAAATAGTGTATATTCTTGCTACATTTTCACTTCATATTTGCAAATGCAAATAGACCTTCACAATAACTGAAAAGAAGAATTGAGAATGAATATGTTTTCTGAAGCATGACATCTAACTTCTTTTGTTGGAAATGAGTTTCTGCAATTTGTTCAAACGAAACTGGAGTCGCCAACCATTCAAGATGCTTTCTCAAAATAAAATTTTGCAGGAAACTACACTTGTTTTCTTTAAGCCCATTCCTCACTGCTAGACTGTGGCCGCACCTTGGCAGCCTCCTCCCAGCCTGAGAAGGTCCACTGCCTGCACGAGGGATGGCATGTGCCAAGTCTATCTATTGTCACTTGTTCACTCTCTTCTGTTCCTTTTCAATGGAGAGGAGCAGAGAATAACGATGTGGGGCAATCGCTGTGTGCTAGCAAGTGATATCTGCAGGCTCAGACTATGTCTGTGATGGAGAGCGTGCATGTGGATTCTGGCTGTTGCTTCTGAGTAAGTTTATAGAAGAATTTCCCTGGAAAGAAGTGCACGCACCGGGCCAGATTTTGCCACGAAACCAAACCAAACAAAATCAGTCCTGGTCAAATAAACTTGCAGCCTAACACTGCACAAATCCAGACTCACCAGAAAAACCTAACAAAAAAAAGGCTTTCATTTAACAAAAGAAGGTTGGTTGCCTCCTGGAGTCCCCCTTTCCCCTGCAGGAAGAGAAACAGTAACAGGTGCCTGCAGATGAGCGGGTGGTCTGAAATTAATGAATTCTTCAGAAAAATCACAATATACGAAGTCAGGAAAGTTTTCCACATGAAGGAAATTCACTGGACTAACGGAGAGAGGTGAGGACAGAAGAATAACATGAAGGAATCGTTGCAGTTGGCATCAGTGGTGAGAGAAATGTGGTGGAAATCAAGAGGAGAGGAAATGAAACTAGTGTGGGTGTCAGCGGAGGACTTTGACGGCAAGGCCCTGGATCTTAAACTTGGCAACAGGCAAAGATACACTGAAGGATTCAAACTGCAAAAATAGCTCTAGCTACTGACAGCCATGGGAGATAATGCAGGACAAAGAGGAAAGAAGCAACGTCTGTGGCTGGGAGGCCAACAAGGAAGAGCACCGTGTACGACACGTGCTGAGCGCTTGCTCAGTCTACGAATGGGTGGGAAGCCTGATCTGCCTTTTGACAAATTCCTGAGCACGCCTCTCCTGGATTTCAAGCTGTCTAGAAATCAGAAGAGCATTGCCAAAGTAATTTGGCAGCAGATGACCGCTGCTAAAAGCAGCCGTTTATTGCCCAAGGTATTAGGGTCGGCAGACTAGAAACGTGCTGTCGATGCTTGGCAGCTTAGAAATGTGCTGAAAGGTACTAGTCACACAGCTGAAAGAAAACCACCACACCCCCAGTAAATAACGTACCTCTGTTAAAAAGAAAAAAAGATGCTCCAAAAGGATTTTACAAAAGGCTGCTTCAAACAACTCCACTTAGCCAACAATTAAGTTAAATCACACTTTTAGGAAACACTAGTGCCTTTTCTTTGAAGGACACCCCCGACATAGCTGGAGTAGTTAGTTACAAGAACTACTAGTATGTGCAACTATTTAACACCCCCATACATAAAATACTACCCTTAGGAGGATTATATGTATCAAAAAGGAGGAGAACAAAAAAGGTAAAGTCACAGATATGGAGTAGGAAGAAGACACGAAGGGAAGAACATACTCCAATTTTTTTTTAAAAGGGGGAAAGATGCTTATTAGCATTGCTATACTTGAAAAATACCTCTGACCTCAGTCTGAGCAGGTTTCTTCCCACATCCCAAGCCTCTAGGTATCATCTTTTTTGTGCGTGTGATGAAATATCATGATGCTTCTGCTTTCTGCTGGGGCCCTGTCTGCACTTTCCAGACTATTAATTATGACTCCCCTAGTCCTTCATACATAACTGTACTTCTGTTTTCTCTAGTATCAATGACAGAGGTAATGAATGGCCAGCTTAAATCCTATTATATGTAACTTGCATATGAAAGATAAAGATATCTCTAAAACAGTGAAACTGTCCCCATGTCCAACTGTTAGGCTTGCCATCCTCCTGGTCTAGGCAGGCTGGATGTATTTAAATTCTCTTCGCACTCTCTCTCTTTCTGTCTCTGTCAGTTTGTCTCCACAGGGAGCTTCTGAAAGGTGATCTTCCCTTCCCCTGTGTCTTCTCGAAGGGTTTATAAGTGTTTCGACTCCTTTTGATCTTCAAGGTCTCAGACTGAAGTTTGTTTCTCCTTGGAGACTGCATGTAACGTCCCTGAATCCTGCTAGTTTCACTCATTATCTTTTCAATGTAGGCTTGTCTGTTCTTGTGTGGGAACAATCACATGTTCTTTGTTTGCTCTTCCCACAGCCTCAGGCTAAGCAAGACGAAGATGGGACACTCAGAATTCATCCTGTACATAAAGTGTTTTCCCTCAATGATTCAGACATGTATCTTTCATCAAGTTGGTGCATTTCAGTGCTAAGAATTTTATTACGTCTCCTCATTTTTGTCAGTTACCCATTAAGCATCCCAAATGGGCGTCATTCACACTGCTTGGATCAAAGATCAGCCTAAACGTGGCTCTGCACAAAGAACATCATCAATAGACCCTGATTGCTGATGTTGTATTATGCTCATGTCAGCCTTAGAAAGTCCGCCTTAGTAATCTGTAAATACTTCGTTGTATAACTTAAATGAAGATTAGAACTGTGAACATTCTTACGCCCTCAGAATTTCTTACTTGTACAAATGTCCACACAGAAACTCGTTTTGACTAAATTAAATGAAGCTTTTTTTTTCCCCTGAAAGATCCTGTTTACTTATCTGCCATTTCAACACAGAGAATGCAAACTCCTGAGACAGATGCAACTTCAATGGGAAGAACTGGAGTGCAACTCCCATGCAGCTGCCCTCATTAGGGAATAGGATCAGCACAACCTTACCTAGTGTAGACATAGTCTATCGGAAGTAATTTCTTGTGCCAAAGGTCAAACAACTTGCTCCACCGTACTTCAGGCACAGCAGCATTGGTTTGGAAGCTGGTGCTGAAGCCACTGGAGATCATTATGCCCTCCCAGGACTTTCTCCATTCCCACTTAGAGCTTCCCTTCTTCTCAGGAGAACAAAAAAAAAAAAGTCCTCACAATCAGCAGTGACCGTTCTTAAGCTTGAACTTCTGCAGTGCTGGTTCTCTGCTTCACTTAGATCTGTGTAACTCAAGGTCTATGTCAATGGGACTAATGTTTTTAGACACTTTGCAAGATCAAGCCAGAGTGGACTGCGTCTTGTAAGATTAAGACTATTTTGAGCAGTCCTTTGAACATTATAATCATGCTTCTTGCTGGCCATGTAGGGCCTGCACCTCTCTCGTACGCTTCATAGTTCCTGCATTGTGGGATATCGTGTTTATTGGGTCCTTGAGATACAAAGCTTTATTTCTCCTTTTACAATCTCATACATTTCCATGATGTAGCTTGTTCATCCAGCCAGACTCTCATCTGCTTCGTAAGGTAGAGAGCTGCAAGAATCACTTACATGGCACGAGCAGCTGCTTGACAGCACACTTCAGTGCTACACAGGACAGGCAAAAACACATCCATCTAAAGAAAAACTCAGGAGAATTTCAGACAGATAGAATGCAATTGTTCCACTGAAATTCATCCAAAAAACCACCACGAGCTGGACTCGCGGTTTTACTAAGTGGTTACAGCTCTGCTGACGTCAGTGGATTTGCAGCTGTTCACAACAACATGAATTTGGCCTTGGATCTAACGATCTTATTGTTTGCAGGGAGGGAGAGAGAAGGGTTGTTTGTTTCAGATAAAAGTGGGTCAGTGATTGTGTTGTAGCCCTGCTCACTGCCCGGTGGAAACCAGTAAAGCCCCTATTATATCCCAGTTGCACGGGTATTATTGGGGAGGTATTGACACATCGCCACGACTGAAGAAGTGTGCCACGACACACATAGGTCAGTGTGTAACAGGCACTGTCTGACCTTTACATACTCATAAAGACTTTTATTAATTTGTTTGAATTTCAGATTATTTTCTAAAGGGATAATACGATATGCTATTGAAAGCAGCCATACTATTCCCAGCATCCCTGCAACATGTACTCACTTAGCACTGTCTGGGCTTGGATCCAGATGGATCTACTGCATCTTGTAACCTCCTACCTAGTGCATCTTTCAGCCCTCTCTTGGTCACCTCCTCTGCCACCCCCCCAGGGGTTCAGCTGTCTGTGCCAAGGATCCAATCCAATACGACCTAGCTGCATAACCATGGCTCATACTTCTGAGAGAATTCCTAGGTTGTGACCAAAAGCTGTGAGAAAGTCCAGGCAAAATAAAGGAAGGGAAAATTACAGAGGTAGGATTGTTGAATAGGGGTAGTTAAGAGCTCCAAGAGGATCCAAGAGGAAGTACACTAAAAAGGAAAGGCATAAAATATTACAGGTAGGGAAACAGGGAGATACCGCTGTCACTGGAGGACTCAGTGAAAGACGGCAATCCAGCAACCCTCATGATCTGCTCCAGAAAGCAGTTACAATCGACTGCGGAACAGCTTCCTTTAATCATCACTAATTGTTTCTTTCAAAACCAGCTCCCTCCTACCCACAAAACAAATATGCAAATGAACATGACAAATACATCAGTGTCATTCCAAGATGATTCCTCAAAGCTAGTTACTCCCAATAGCACACGCGTTACTAACACCAGGATGACTACTCCTTCAGCAGTCGTTCAGAGTGCAGGCTGCTTCCAGGCTCTCAAGGTCTCCCACCTCTGTGCTAGAAAAAACCTCCAAAAAACTCAGCCCGGTGGGTGAATGGGGAGAGAAGAGTTAGAGGGGCTAGGTATTTTATTTTCTTCAAGTAAATGCCAAAATGACGGAGCTTGTCTGTGTAGCCCCTTTACTTTGCTAACTAACCAGTGTTTTCTGGGTTCCCTTCCACAGCCCTTATTATTCACCCTAGGTCCTGTCAATTCTGTGGAGAGTGGGTGAAGTTCGTGGCTTATCATTTACTCTTGTGCTAGCTCCATGTGGCACATGCGTGCTATCCCAGGAACGAAGAGAGCAAGAGGACCTATTCTGGTAGTAGAATGGAACAGCAGCAATAACAGGAAAGCATTACAGCCGAGCACGGGGCCCACCGGCTGGACGTATGGATTCCAT
The DNA here is from genome assembly GCF_000690835.1 of Fulmarus glacialis. Classification (NCBI taxonomy): domain Eukaryota; kingdom Metazoa; phylum Chordata; class Aves; order Procellariiformes; family Procellariidae; genus Fulmarus; species Fulmarus glacialis. The sequence continues at coordinate 14,584 of NW_009191931.1, forward strand.
ACTCCCTGAATTTCATGCATCAGGTCACGCAAAATGATTTCGCTCCTCCTAAATAAGCCGTACCGTTTGTTTATAATTTGTGAGACCCTCTATCCCGCACCTGCAACAAGCAGGCCCTAACATATACTTACCTCTTCTCAAACCTTGAGTTAGTTCTCTCATACCTCTCAGAGTGGGAGAACTAAAAACTAGAGCCAAGGGATTGAGAAACACAGCCAGCATTAAGCCCATGTATGACTGGAAATTTGTGAAAATCCATGCTATAATAGTATTTTCATAATACAGAAAGGTACACAGAAAAAAACAATCCACACAAGTTTGTGAGTGCTGCTACCTTACCCACCAAAATCCATAGCGAGTTCTCCATCCACCCTGAGGTTCCCTTGAGAATTAACCCTCAGAAAGTATCTTTTACATTCAGACGTTCAAACCAGTGTTTAACGAGGAGTAAAAGTTTTATGAGTCTTAAATGGTCACAGGCTCATACTTCTTTTCTTAACATAATCCAGAACAAACTATCACTGAAATGGCATTTTAATCTTCATGTGATGTTATTCTAACTTTTAACATCAACAACTCAATATTAATTCTTACTGTCATAAAAAAACAGATTGCTTCTAAGGCCATTGGGCAATTATGTGAGTAACATATTACTGTTTATAATTGGATATTTTAGCTGGATATACATAACTTTGTTCCAAAGGAGGTGCCTGAATTGCACGTCTCTTGAGGATGACTCACACATTGTTTCCTTGAAGGCATCCCATTCCAGGCAGCATTTGGAATGGAAAAATATGATTTGTTTAAAAATGTATATATAGAACTATCATCACATGTATTGGTGGGGCGTAGAGGCTGCGAGTTCCTTTAAATGATGATAGAATCTAACATCACTATGAAGATAGTTTTGCTATTTCCTAGTGTGCTGCTACAAAAAATTTAAAATTGTGCCCCCCTAAGGGTTTGTTAAAAAATTCCCTACATGAGGGCAATCCTTTCTTCTCCTTTTTTTGGTCTTTGAACAAGAAGCAATTTATTGGCTTATTCAAGTAGAATGGTCTCAGGAATATCCCTTGTTCACCCTGGAAAATTGGTAAAAAGCTGTGAATCGGAACTGCTGATACCTGATGAAATCCAACATTTGTGAGCCTTCATTGGTAGGTGAGATGGCATAAACTTCGCTCAACTGTTATTGTTATGCTCCTTTTCTGTACCTCAGTTTAGCTGTGGGTAAAGCTCACAGAAACAAAGGTAATTCAGATAAACTCAGGCCCTGGCCTCACTGTTCCTACGTTGTCCTGTATGTTCCTACTTTAAAAAAAAGAGAAATTTAAAGCTACTAAGTTACAAATTCATGTTGAAAATAGTCACATTCAAAGAGTTCGAATACAGATTTTTACTGGAAGGTCAGATAATGTTTATTATTTGGCTGAAAATATATCTCTGAATTGCTGAAACCTTAATTGTGGAGAGACTCTTGCTCTCCGTAACACGAGGCAGCAGTTTTACCCATTGATTTGGACTTTTGCATGAACAGCTCTACTACTCCCTGATCTTGTTTCCAGTTTGGAGGCTAACCTACTCTAAGCTTAAACAAGTTCAGACACTTAAACACGTACTGCCTGAATTCCCCTACTTAGCAAGTGAATTTATTAACACTGAGAGCCATCCCCAATAGGAGCTACGTATGTGTAATCCTTTTCCTGCTAGGTTTCTCCCAAGAAAAGACTAGTTCTCAAGAGGAGAGGATGGCCCGTGGGGGGGCTCTGGTTGCTAGCACATGCAGAAGGACAGAAGGTGCTGAAAGAAGACAGGCAATATCCTATTGTATGTTGTCACTTTAAGATTATGGTATTTCAAACCCACTAAAAAGAACGCATGTTTAAGTCTTCATCAAGTTGATGCCCAGTAACTTTAGGCAATAAAATCAAGAAGGGTACTTTTTTTTCTGCAATTCATTCCCCTGTGGACTTCATTTTTTTTAATCCTATGATTATTATGATCTTGCTACAAAATCTCCCTTGCTAGGGCTGCTTGCTTTTCCCTCTCATAGGCAAGGAAGCCTAGGGCTTTTGCAGTATCCAGAAACTCGGCAGTAGGTTCCGGCTCCGCTGGCCCAGCCCCTGGCAAGCTCCCACAGGTCGGCTCTGGAGGGCAGCAGCCTGTGCTACCAGCAGACGGCGAAGCCAACCCCAAATCCTTATACTTCAGAGACAGGCTTGCTATGTTCAGCTGCTCTACTGCTATGTTGTTACAACCCGTGCTATAGCAGTTACTGAACTGGCTTGAAGACACATCAAATATTATTTTTAACTTGAGGAAGGGGCAGAGAAGTGGATTGGACTAGAAGTATTGTAGACAGCCTAAATATTTATCATTCTTCAGAGCAGAAAACCTAAATGAAGGAAAAGGTCTGGAATTAGTGCCAAACATTACCAAAACCCAGGAGATGCATTCAGCCTACGGCAGATGTTAATGACTTTGTGCAATGCCTCCTGCGGCAGAATTAACTTCATCCCACCCACTAGCTGGGGTCAGCCAAACAGGGATCCAGGGAGTCCTCTGCTTTCCTTGTCTTGTTTGCTTCATCTGTTCCCAAAAGGAGATTGTTTTCAGAGTATTTACATGCATGTGTCACAGTTGCCTCCTTTGGCTGGCTCTGGCGATAAATCATTCCACAGTAAGCTAAAATGGAAGTGCCGGCGTGAAACAGGACCACTGCCTGACAGAAGGCACGTACCAACCTGGGCTGCCAGGACAAAGTTGCACTCACTCCTTAACCCATCGCGTCCCAAGCCTCACCACTGAAATACAGATGAGTCATATTACAACAATAGTGCAATTAAATACCATGAAATTCGGCTTGGGAGAATGCAGGAGGTATACTTTCAAAACCAAATACATTAGGTGTTACCTCGCTGGAAGAACCTCCCTCATCCAAACCGTCGGGGCCCTGAGCGCACGGGCAGGCTGCGGTGCCCTGACCACCCTCCCCGAGGACCCCCGCCTACTGCCAGGGGCTGGAGCTCCTTGTCACCTCCCCTCCTCTGATGACCACTGGACCATCAGCGGGTCCTGTCAGATGTGGGGGACGGCACCCTGCCCACGAGGGCACTGCCGAGCCGGGCTGGGGTCTCCTCAGCAGCCAGCTCCCTCCTGGGGCAGCCCCGCTCTCCCTGCTCCCCGGCACAAATGTCCTGCTTTCAGATAAGCGTTACTGCTGGGGTGAACAAGCAGTAAAAATTAAACGGTACACACAGCAGTTACACGCTGTGAAAAAGAATCACTTTTCCAGTTGGGGCTTCACTTGTACATCATTTCATGGTCCAGGTTTTCAAAGGGGACCTTAACTTTTAATGCAAAAAGGAAGCAAAAAAACCCCCATCTTCATTACATCATGAATAAGCAAATAAAGTATAAATCAATTTTAGTGCCTCTTTCCTCTGCCTTTAAAGCTTTAATGCAACTGACACATCTATCAGAACAGAAAATTTGGGATGCCAGGGGATGTTGTAACCCACAGTTCACAGCATGGTAAGAAAACGAGAGTCTCCCCTCCATTAGCACTGAAGGCACAAGCCTGAAACATGAGAGGGGAAAAAAAGGGAACAATTTCATTAAGACAAAAGAAATAAAGCCATGTGAAAAGGGTACTTGGACTCTAGAAACAAGCAGCAAGAAAGCCTTTATTCAAGACATTAAAACAACTCTCCAAGCCAAGAAATCAGAAGGACCTCTAATAAACTGTACAGGAGGGAGTATCCTGGAAATACTTCAAACATGAGGAAACCGTTCAGACCAAATTCCCCATGTGCTCTGGCACAGCTCGGAGGGACTGACAAAAGATGGGACAAGGCGTCCTTGGTCGGAAAAGGCCGCCAGCACCCAGTAAGAGCATACTCCTAAGAAGACTAGCAACAGTTAAAAATGCGCCAGTCAAAACCACAGTACTGATTCAGGAAGCTTAACTTCTCCCACTGCTCTTGGGAGTACAAGGAAATAAACATTTGATCTCCTTAATGCATATAGTAAGGCATCCTTGCTAATGTGGTGATAAGCTCATTTTCTCCTTGAAGTTTATGCCTCCTGTGAGCATCAACGCTATGACTTGTCCTGGCGCTCCTTCTGGCGCAGTTAAAATTCCTATATGTAGCTGTATGGCAAAAAAAGGACTGGTCTGGGATAATGAAGAACAGCCTTGAGGTTGTTTTTTTAAAGAAAAAAAATCTAGGATGTGTTAAGATGAAAAGAATCAGAAACATTACAATTTGGAAAGTATTTTGCCACTTTGTTAGATAATATACCCGAGACCCACACGCAGTCCATTTCAAAAATTCAAACCTGCTGACAATCCCTGGTTTAATACTATCCCCAGCTAAGCATCAATTTGCATCTTTGATGTCATATTTCCACTAATCCAGTAGTGGCTGATCGGAGTGCTTGTCATTGATCTTTTTGCTCTCTGCTGTGACACGTTGGCTCGTATTTCTCTAATCCACTGAATATGAATTGATCACAAACTCAAGAGGAGAACTGCTTTTAAAAACGGTGTCTGTTAAATATATAATCAGGGCCTCATCTGGGCATCTTTCTTTCATGGCGAATATGCCAGCTCCTCTTCAGTCAATATACACTGAACGAAGCCTGTTACCGATCCCACGTCACAGGTTTCTGTTTGATTTCATTGCTTCACCTGGGTTGTCGGCTCTCCTCACAACAGCAGCACTGCTTGCACCCATCAGTCATCCACACCGGCATAAGCAGAGGGCACCCGACCTGCCACAAAAGCCGATCCAAGGCATTTGAGTCTTTTGCTACAGTACTGCCAGAAATAGGATCATAATACTGCTAAGCGTCACAATAGCATTAAATCTTTCCGAGAGGATCACTGTGCTTTTGAAGGGAGGTGGCTTGGCATGGGAAGGAGGGATTTCTCCTGATCTCCGTGGGAACAGTGCAGGGCTCCCTTGGGAGCCTTCCTTTCACGGCAAAAGCTGCACTGCAAGTTGGCGTGAGATGTTCTCCACGTCCAGCACAACCGTCTCCTTCTCTCTCACATTCCTACTAGGTCCCACAACTGTCCTGAGCTTTCCCATCTTCCCAAACACGCACACCGTTCCTACTAGGTCCCACAACTCTCCTCAGCTTTCCCATCTTCCCAAACACGCACACCTTGCCCACAAAAGGCAGAGGCACTGCTGGCAAGAGGATGGGAAAGGAAAGAAGGGAGAGGCCTTGCAAGCAGTGTTGCTTCATCTGAATGAAGAAGAGGCATGGGGAGATGGGTGAGTAAAGCCAGGCTCAAGAGAACAAGACACAAAACTGGAATGACAGATGTATCCGTATTGTGGCAGCAGTTTCCATACCGAGTCCATTTCATTGCGACATAATGAGATATTACAAACATTGAGATTCAGAACTTGAACATTTTGTCTTGCTTTGTGAATTGGAAAAAAACAAGACACAGGTGAACTGTTACCATTTATAGACAGTATATAACAAATTATTAATGCCAAGGGGAATTAATCTCACCCCACTGCCAGAGTAATTGAGGAGCATTCCTCCTGCCCAAAGAAGCACATGCACCCCTGAAAGAAAAGGGTGCTGTAAATATTCTAATTTTCAGCCCCCAGGCTAGCATAAAGAGCTGAACATGACTGGTACCCTGTGTCATTCTGAATCTGTACCACAGAACCAGGCCTTGCTAATCTTCTACATTTCAGTATGATATGCTTATTACTTCAGCTTCCTGATGGAAATGTCTCTGCCCCACTATGGATTAGAGATTATTGGATTAAGCAAACAATGTTCACTAAAACATTTCAGGATATCCAGCTGTCCTGCACCAGCCTGTTTAGAAGCATTAGCTGATCGCTCAAAATGTAATTTGATCCACTTTCGAAACCACAGTGGATATGATATTGTTTGTGCCAGGCCAATGGTTTCCCCGTCAAACTCAGAAATAAAATGAGCTTTAGAGAAGAGGATAATCCTTTTCTATTTTTACTTTTAACCTCAGTTTGTGGATCGAGGGATAAGATATCATTAAACTGTTAATGTTTGCAGAGTGCTTTGAGAATAAGAATGTGTTTAGAAGAGACACAGCACACTATGGATGCTTTCATTTGTATTAAATCTGTTACAAACTGCCTATTCATTTAAATGATTCGAATTTAATTTCTCAGATTTCACAAGGAGCTGACTCTTCTTTCCAATCCTCATCTCAAAATTTTGAGTAAGAGATTTTTGTCCGAGATTACAGTGTTTTCTGCAATCCCTCCAAGATTCTGACATCTTGGACCTGAAATCTAGGACCTCTATACGTTTGGGTTTTTTTTTCATCTTGACATGTTCTTCCTGTGTGGCTTTGTTTAATTACACATGGCAGTGCATATACACATACATATGTACACACACACATAAATGACAGCTGGTTTTCATCAAAAAGGAATATAGAATCTTATCTCAGCTAAAATGATGTTTAATCTTAAGAGTATTTATATTTACAGTAAATCTAGAACTCTCTTACATAGCATGCCAGCTCCTTGTGGGTGATGCAACTGCTCCCACCTGCCTTGGTACCACGCTGTGCTCCCGGCTCACCATCCCTTTCAGAGCATCCGGCCCTCGCTGCTCCCTCACAAGCTGTTCATCTCGTACTGTGGCCTGAAGTAGTGAAAACTTCATGAAAGAAACTGGCCTTGTGGTATGTTGCCCCTTACGGAGTACAGAGGTTCTCTGCATCACAGGTTACGCTCAGTCTGAAACCCCACTGAAGCTGCTTGCAGGATTTGGGTACGGCTGACCCCTCATTTGAGCCTGATCTGGATACAGACATCATGTTAGCTGCCTGCCTGTGTTACAGGCACCTCCCTGGGCATCTCCTCTAATGCTATGACTAACGCTAAAGGACTATGCTACTAATGCTACTATGCTATATGACTATGCTGTATGACTAATGCTATATACTAATGCTAATCATTAGGCCAAGTAACCCTGCCCACCCCAGGGACAGTACAGTACAAGGGAAGGTAACACAGGAGGGGTATCAGTGTATTGAAGTGCTCTTATCAGTGTGGTGTCTATCAGTGTAACGGGAGCCAGCGGTAAATTCTCTGCTTAAAAGCAGCTCCCAAGGGAAAGGAGGGACAGGCCCTCGCTTTTAGCTTTCCTCACCACAGCTCTTATCAGCAAAGGAGCCGACCTTGGACTCCGCAAGCTGAACTCCTTAACTCAGCCAACTAACCTCCCAGCATAGGGGAGTGCACTCAGGGGCCTAACACAGCTGGTTTTGCGTATCCCACGCAGAAAGCAGACATCTTAAAATTGCTTTCGACCTGAAATTAAAACTCTACAGGTAAATTCTTTACACTGTGAAATCTGAAATCGGCCAGATGTACATTCCCAGTTTTCTCAATTTGTCACTAAGATAGCTGTACTAAGATTTGCGGTAATAGGCTATTACTGTGGCAAAAGAGGTGCAGATTTCTCATTTTTACTGTTATATAATAAAAACCAGAAAATCAAGTGATAGCTGTGTCAGTGTGGGTTTTTTCAATGAAATAAAGGATAAACATATTAAAATTCTTAATACTTCCATATAAGAGTAATTATTAGATGGCAGAACCACAGAATATCAAACAGAGTACAAAGTCCATCTTATTATGGTTTACCGTAAGGTATGTGATATCAGGAACAAAATGTCTCATTCCTTTAATTAACAAAGCCTCACTTTATTCCATGAGCAAATCTCCCTCCCTTCAAGTCACAGCATTAATCTGTTCAACACCTTGTTATCTGTGGAATTAAAACTGGAAACATCATACAAACGCGCAAACAGAAAATTCACACTAAAACGCAGCTTTGGCCGTCACAACCCTATTCAAAAAACGGGGATCGAGGCACCAATATTTTGGCCGATGCATTATTCTGAAGAGGGGCGGATGCAGCCTCCAGGAGAGGGAAGCAGTTGCCTCTGGTTCACGTTTGTTTCCCTCCTCAGCCCGAGACACGCTTCCACCTTGCCGGCGGAGGCCGGGGTCCTTCAGGCAGGAGTTCACAGGCCTCCACCTGCGCGCAGTGACTTTTCGCCTCTTGCTCACACACAGGACCACCAACACCCCGTCAGCCCCCCGGGCAGGGCAGCTTCAACCCCCCAGACACGGCAGGATCTCCACTATCAGGGCCCGGGGCTCCCCGAGAGAC